>NW_027468933.1:505000-656327 GCF_051014615.1 Bombus vancouverensis nearcticus | reverse complement strand
GATTCGACACAATAGGATCTCGAGCGACAGGCGTCGTAAACCCAAGGACAACCATGCCCGGACAGTATCACGGTTACGAGCGCGAAGCCTTTTAATCGTCTTTCGCTCGTAATATGCGCTCGTACGCGCGTGTTACGCCGATCCCGACACCGATCTCGATCAACCGCGAGATCGCCAAATTAACGCTTAAAGCGACCTTCCAATCGCTACGTTCGGATCGCGTCGTCGGCGCAGGTACCGCAGTCGAGGTTGACACCTCCTCCTTCGCTCGGCTCGTCGTTTCTTGCTGGATCGCGAGAGAAAAGGGCTGATATCCTCTGAAACGCGCGACGCGGCATCGAGTTGGACCTCGTCGCGTTCTACGTATATCGACGATCCGTCAGAGAAGAACATCGGGAATCCTCGATCGCAGACTCTCGAGCCGTCAAGCCACTCACGCCCGCTTTTCGCTCGATGCGCTACCCAGAGAAAAAAACGAAAATAGAGGTAACCGATCGAGCGCGTTTCCGCTTACGCCAACGAGGAGAATCTCTCGAAAAGACGAATCGATTCGTTAAGAATACGGACAAACTGTGTTCCGGGTTTGCCTTCGGCGTCGCTGGACCTTACGCGGAGATCGTTCCGCGGCAACGACGATAAATCCTATGCCCTGGCGAATTCCCTAGTTTAGCCTGCGTGGGTCTAGCGAATTATCCGTCCTCTTTTGTCGACAGTCGCGATCACCGGCAACGAGCTTGCAACCCGCTCGAAATCGTTGCCGTTATAAATTGCGTAGCGATAGGAAGACATCGATGCGTCGATCGAATCGAGGGGATGTAACGTCTGTGCGCGCATTTAGTTTCTAGAATCGCCAACGACAAGTTTATTATCGACGATTTATTATTTAAAACGGCCGTTAACGAGACACCGTTTACCTACGACCGATCTAGTCGCATTTACATCGAGTTGCTTTCCGTGGTTCGAACGATTCGAATTCGTACAGCCGATTTAAAGGATTTTATCGACGACCGAACCTCGAGGACCGAAATTACGAGCATCGACAGCCTGATGATAACGCGTCGCCATTCTTCGGGCGTATTTCGATCGCTGTTAATCCGGCCTCGTTCTGCGAGCCGCAATCCGACCGAACTCTCGACGGAAAAATCCTCGACGAGTGCGTCTCTGATCGAGACGACGCGGCGACGACGACGTCTGGAACGTCGAATCCCTCTGCGATCCTTAACGACTCGACACACGCGAGAACTCGAAGCGGGAGGGTGGAACCGCGCCGGATCGGTATCGGAGTACTCTCAGGCCGGGTATGCAGGCTTTATTTGCCCGTGATAGAGGAGTTGCATAAGGAGAAGGCGAGTACACGGACGACTGGTGGGAGCGATGAAGCGGTGCTAGAGGGAGAAGCTAGGTTTTGCGAACGTGGACGATTGAGAAGGAACGAGAAGGGAGGGTTAGGTCGAGCAGGTCGTTGACGGTTGGAGGATGATGCCGTGTGGTCCCAGGGTCGATCCCGGCCCGCCACCACCCCGACGCCGCAACCACCAAGCGTCGGCTAACTACTTCTCGCAGATGTACGCGTGTACGTATAAAGGCGCACACTTGCGCGACTCGGGCCTACCTCTCCCCATCCAGCGCCGCTCCAACGACCGCTTCTCATCCACTTTCATCCACTCCGATCTACCGACCTTCTCGTCCTTCTCTCCTCCGCCCTCTCCTACGCCACTCTACGTTCCGCTCTACGCTCCCGTCTGCGTTTCGGTCTACATGGTGGCCAAGCCTCGGCCGAATCCTAGGCCACCATGTACCGCATACGATACGAACGTATCCTCGTCGACGTCGGATCACCGAGAGAGCGGGCTGCTGTCGCGCACAGGCACGCTACGACGCACAGCGTTACTCTCTTCTCTCTGCGAACGCTGACACCGCGTCGTACCGCTGTAGCACGCGTGTCTGCCAACTCGTGCGAAAGCCGGGTATCAAGCACAGACGTGGCGCGAATCGTACGCCGTGCTCGAAACGCCGAGCGAAACCAAGTTTCGACGGAGTTCGCCGCCGCTTCCTACTTTGGATGGAAATTTCCGCCGGGTCCACCAGGTTCGAGCTTCGCGCCGAGAAACGAAAACGCGGCACGCTCCATACGAAAGAGTCGGATGTACGCGAGAACGTAAACGAAAGGATCTGCTCTCCCGGGAACGAGCACGGCGACTTTCTTCGGAAATTTACAATTTTGATGCGCGGCGTTGCCTAGCGAAGCGATCACGGTGTCGGTGTTCGAGGCGGGCTTCCTCCGTCTTCCGCTCGTATTCCGCGCTCGCAATCGTTCACGGTCCGTCGACCACATCCGCGAAACACCCTCGCCACCGCTGTTCGCTTCTCGCGAACGTCCGCGTGCGCGCCCCTTCTTTTCGCAACGTTCCAAACGTCCCGTGCTGTCGCAAAAATTACCTCGTTGCAAAAAGACACCGAGTTTTATCGCGACCAGCGGCAGAACGAAGGAACCGATTCGCCGCGCTGCCTACGTGCTCTGGACGCCGTTAGCGAGCGCTCGCGCGGGCCGGCGTTGTTGTAAATATAATCGATCGTGGCGCGTAACGCGCGTCCACGTAAGATTTGCGTTTGCCAATCGTAGCCGAACTCGACAGCAAACGCGGCGCTTCGGCGAGAGAAGAAGGGAAAAGAGGATAAAAGGAGAAGAGGGGAAAGAAGAAAATGAAAAAGAAGGGGAGCAAAACGGTGGACGGTTGGGAAATAACAGGCGGCAGAGGCGTGGTCGGCGTCGATCGTCGAGGGTAAAGCGCGAACGGGCTGTCATATTCGCAACAAAGGGCGAAAGTCAGAGTGGATCTCGGTGCGGGGCGGCGCAGCTAAGCGTTCGGGTTTGAAAGCACGTTCCAGCCTTTTGATCGCCAGGCTGTTTTCTTCCGTGCGGCCTCTTTCATCGTTCCACGCTACGGATTTTCAGCTGAATTTACGCCTGAAATCAGCGGTTTCCTCGTCGGTTACTAGTTGGAGTCGTCTGATAGACGAGTAGGTGGGAGGGAGCGACCGGCAATTAACTTAGCAGTCGATTCTAGCCAGTTTCGAAGTTTCGTAACCCGGCACGTTGGATCCGGTAAATCTGTTAGATCCGTGGCAGCCGAGCCGTGGGGCAGACAGGAACGAAAGGCACGTCGACGGGGCTCTCCAGTAATTTCACCGATATGTTCGTCCGTCGCGCGATTAAAATCCTCTCGGAGCCCGCCATACAGTTTCTGCTAGTGGCACGAGTGGCCAACTTTACGAGGGGATAACGCTACGTGATACGAAATCGCACGGCCGAAGCTTGACGTATCCATTCCTTTTCTATTCCGCTTGTTCTGCCTTCTACGCCCGATCTCCCGCTAATTCGCCTTGTTTCATCGGCCGTCTGTAGCGTGGATCGAGGGACATCGGTCCTTAAACTTTTCCCCACGCTGGACAAAGTTTTCTCCTTGATAAGTACCGATTCGTTTCTACTTTGTTCCGATGTTAGCGAAACGGCTCGTTCGTTCCAATAGCAATATTATTGAGCAGTAAAATTCTTCTGCGTGTAAACGCGGATAAAACAATTTCCCCTAGTATTTGTTTGCAACTAACAATTTTTAGCATTTCGTTAATAAATATTTCTTGGCAACAGCATCGTATGAAATATATTAGGTTGTCCGAAAAATGTCTTTTTTCGCAAACGTGGTTTTTACAATAATGCACCTCCGTACAAACGTGAACCAAGTCTGTGAAATGTCTCGGTGTTTATCTCAATAGAACAAAATGGATCGTACGTAATGCGACAAAACGATATAAAGCAAATGACATTGTGCGTCTATTATTTCCTCATAAACAGAAAGAAACTTTTCGGATATCAATCAAACAACTCGTATAGCGTATCTCTTTGAAGAAAACTTGCAAAGGATCGGTTTAACGTCTTAGGTACGATTGAATTTTGTGCGGGGATGTTCCTTCGTAGGGCAGGGTTTGACGCGAACTACGCGTAAACGATACTGCGCCGCAATATGTGGCGGATAATGCTGTTCTCTACGCAAGCACATTGGATAATTAAATGTTAATTTTTCTTAAAGGTACGATACACATACGTGAACTTTAATAATTTACTTTAATAATTAATAATACAATTGAGTGTGATATATTTTAAAGCAGGGCAAAGCACATACACCCACGTCACAATTTTCACATTCAAGCGAGCTAGTGCTTTTCAAATTGTTTTTCGTTTTCTATTTTCTAGCGACATTTTTAGGTTAAAAATTGTAAAATATTGTAAGGATGCGGATAGGAATGTTAAAAAGAGCATCTAATAATGATATATTTATTTTAACGGAAAGCAATAATTGATATCTGACACTTGTGTATCAAAAATAGACTATATATTTTGCCTGTATATATTGTTAACACTGTTATAAAATATTGCGAGGACAAGAAAAGTGTGAAACAAGACAAACGAAAACGTGCGTTTAGCTTAAACGGTGACCGAGTACCTCTCCAAGGTCGGTGCTGCTGATATTTAAAGGGGTCCTCTCTAAGGTCGGTGCAGCTGATATATAAAGGGGGTCCTCTCCAAGGTCGGTGCTGCTGATATTTAAAGGGGTCCTCTCTAAGGTCGGTGCAGCTGATATATAAAGGGGGCCCTCTCCAAGGTCGGTGCTGCTGGTATATAAAGGGGGTCCGATTCCCGGCGGAGCCAGCACCATCCGACCTAGACACGTAAACTAGGCAGATCAGTATAGTCGAACATTAACATTCGAAATTTTTTCGAAATCTTGTAAACCATGGAGATTTTACAAAAGACAAACGATCGGTTCCGAGAAGGAGTTCCCGTCCGGGTGGTTCGAGTCGAATCACTTACCACCATGTGGGTTCGTTTGGCTGGATGGCCGAAGATAACCCAAACACTCAATTTGAAGATGATGGAACATCCCGTGGAGTACTTGCCGAAGGCGAAAAGTTTAAGAACAGGCATGCTAGTCGCCGTGCTAGTAGATTTTAAGGAATCTAGCGCTTGGGAAAGAGCCATCCTTTTACAAAGGACCATGACTGGCTACATCGTCTTTCTAATCGATTGGGGGTTAGAGAGCGAGCAATGTCTCGATTCAATACGGCTGCTGCCCCGTAATTTGGCAAAAATGGCACCGTGGGCTAGAAAAATCGTTCTGCCAGGTGTACGAGAACAACCGATCCAAGGGAAGAGACATCGAGTGGCCCAATTCACCATGTTGAGACGGACAGGGAGCCTAGTCAACATCGATCCTTCTCCAGGAGAAGCAATAACTGCAAGGTTGCTGCTGGACCGAGAGCCGGGAGAATCCGCAAGAGATATGGCAGCATACTGGCTGGAGTTGGGATACCTCGATCCCGAATAATCGCTACTATTGCCAGACTCTTTTTTTCTAAGTATAATAATTCTTGTATGTATGGTTTTGTATGTATGGTTGTATGTACAGTTTTATGTGGATATTTGTATTTTTTTTTATATATATGTTACTACTGAATTGTATATTCTTAGTCAAGTATGGTTTTGTATGTCTGGTTTTGTATGTATGGTTTCGTATGTATGATTGTATGTACAGTTTTATGTGGATATTTGTATTTTTCTATATATATTAGTACTGAATTGTATATTCTTAGTGAAGACTGTAGGTGAATAAAAACTAATGAAAGCTTAAAATCTTGTTAACTCTCTCTTATCCTTCCTCCCCATTCACACAAGTCCTACAATACTAAATTTAATGTTCAGCTGTACGAATTGCAAGGTACATAATAAAAAAAAAAGAATAAAAAAGTAAAATAAAATAAAAAAAGGAATAAAAGAAATAAAATAAAATAAAATAAAAAAAGTTAAATTTAAGATATCTTTTAAACTAATCATTTTGCAAATCAAGTACTTGTATACTCCTCTGTAGAGAATCAAAAACTGCGGACCGGATCGTCCATCCAGAAAACGAGAAACCCGAGGAAAAGGAATTGCCCGTGTTGGCGTAAGGTCGCGACATCGTCGCTTCGCTTATCGTTGGACACACGCTGATCGAACAACGACGCCTTTTCACGGATCCCTCGTGTTTTTCCTCCCTTTCGGCTTCGTGACCCACGGAGAAAGACGCCGAGCAACGCGAATCACGACGCGTGGCATAACGTTGTTTCGTCGGCCCGGCCTTTGACGCTGGTCGCGGAAGCGAATCGATACCTCGTCGATCGACGCGTGGCGGCGATACGCGTTGCTCTCGTCCCCCTGAGACGCGTAATTAAGAACGACGATCGAAGAACGACGGAGAATCGACGGACGAGGAGGCGGATGAATTCGTTGGATATCGTGGAGCCGGCGATTATCGCTGCCCGATTAATAACTGCGACCCTCTTCTCCGGAGTTCGTGTGTTACGACGTTTAGTCGCGATATTAACGTACCTCCGAAGATTACAGGCGTAAGCCTGCTTCGTTCGCTTTATCGCGACTCTTCTTACGATCTCCATCGACCGCACCCCTGCGATATTTAATCGCACGGGGGACGAGGATCGTACGAGTGCTCCTCTTTCCCTTACTTCATGACCGATCTCCCTTGAGCGATACTCGACGTCGATCGAGTCAAGTACCTTCGGCTTTGCATCAACGTCGGCTATCGCGTCGTTCCGTGTCGCGGCATTTTCCATTTTAAAGGGATTCTTCGTTTCACATCGTAACGTCCTACGTCGCGTTATATGGTCGTTCGAACGACGAAACTAAGATCCAACCTTTTCATACTTATTCGTATCTAGATCTCGAGTCGGTTATTAATCGTCCGGCGGCACACAGCGCTGTTATCTCCGAACCGAGAGAGCAACGTCGAAAGAAACGGCGCAGCCGGCCGAAACTCGCTCGCTCCAAGAATCCCGTGGCTCTCTTTTTCGTCCGCGGTCACCCTTTGTCCGTGAATTGGCATTAAGCCGCACCCCGATCTGTGCGCATATCGTGTTCCACTGCGAACACTGTAAAGGGCAATTGTACGTCGAGTCCTACGCGGAAGCCGTTATCCCACGGGTTACATTATCGCAGCCCGTGGTTTCCGTATACTCGCCCTATAGCGAGCCGCGTTAATTCCAATTTATTCGCCCTTTCGAAACGTGGCTAGAAACTTGATCCGTCTTACGTTCGAGAGTCCGTATCCTCGATACGAGAGATCGATCGACGTATTCCACGTATTCGTCTCTTTTAAGCCGCCAAAGTAGCCCCGCCAAAGTAGCGCCAAAGCCCCGATCCTTTAGCATTTAATATATATCCTATGCTTTATCGTTCTTGCATTGTTTTGTTCCTCGACGATGCACTAATCGGAGCAGATGCAAAGTGTTGGATAATCGATTCGACACAATAGGATCTCGAGCGACAGGCGTCGTAAACCCAAGGACAACCATGCCCGGACAGTATCACGGTTACGAGCGCGAAGCCTTTTAATCGTCTTTCGCTCGTAATATGCGCTCGTACGCGCGTGTTACGCCGATCCCGACACCGATCTCGATCAACCGCGAGATCGCCAAATTAACGCTTAAAGCGACCTTCCAATCGCTACGTTCGGATCGCGTCGTCGGCGCAGGTACCGCAGTCGAGGTTGACACCTCCTCCTTCGCTCGGCTCGTCGTTTCTTGCTGGATCGCGAGAGAAAAGGGCTGATATCCTCTGAAACGCGCGACGCGGCATCGAGTTGGACCTCGTCGCGTTCTACGTATATCGACGATCCGTCAGAGAAGAACATCGGGAATCCTCGATCGCAGACTCTCGAGCCGTCAAGCCACTCACGCCCGCTTTTCGCTCGATGCGCTACCCAGAGAAAAAAACGAAAATAGAGGTAACCGATCGAGCGCGTTTCCGCTTACGCCAACGAGGAGAATCTCTCGAAAAGACGAATCGATTCGTTAAGAATACGGACAAACTGTGTTCCGGGTTTGCCTTCGGCGTCGCTGGACCTTACGCGGAGATCGTTCCGCGGCAACGACGATAAATCCTATGCCCTGGCGAATTCCCTAGTTTAGCCTGCGTGGGTCTAGCGAATTATCCGTCCTCTTTTGTCGACAGTCGCGATCACCGGCAACGAGCTTGCAACCCGCTCGAAATCGTTGCCGTTATAAATTGCGTAGCGATAGGAAGACATCGATGCGTCGATCGAATCGAGGGGATGTAACGTCTGTGCGCGCATTTAGTTTCTAGAATCGCCAACGACAAGTTTATTATCGACGATTTATTATTTAAAACGGCCGTTAACGAGACACCGTTTACCTACGACCGATCTAGTCGCACTTACATCGAGTTGCTTTCCGTGGTTCGAACGATTCGAATTCGTACAGCCGATTTAAAGGATTTTATCGACGACCGAACCTCGAGGACCGAAATTACGAGCATCGACAGCCTGATGATAACGCGTCGCCATTCTTCGGGCGTATTTCGATCGCTGTTAATCCGGCCTCGTTCTGCGAGCCGCAATCCGACCGAACTCTCGACGGAAAAATCCTCGACGAGTGCGTCTCTGATCGAGACGACGCGGCGACGACGACGTCTGGAACGTCGAATCCCTCTGCGATCCTTAACGACTCGACACACGCGAGAACTCGAAGCGGGAGAGTGGAACCGCGCCGGGTCGGTATCGGAGTACTCTCAGGCCGGGTATGCAGGCTTTATTTGCCCGTGATAGAGGAGTTGCATAAGGAGAAGGCGAGTACACGGACGACTGGTGGGAGCGATGAAGCGGTGCTAGAGGGAGAAGCTAGGTTTTGCGAACGTGGACGATTGAGAAGGAACGAGAAGGGAGGGTTAGGTCGAGCAGGTCGTTGACGGTTGGAGGATGATGCCGTGTGGTCCCAGGGTCGATCCCGGCCCGCCACCACCCCGACGCCGCAACCACCAAGCGTCGGCTAACTACTTCTCGCAGATGTACGCGTGTACGTATAAAGGCGCACACTTGCGCGACTCGGGCCTACCTCTCCCCATCCAGCGCCGCTCCAACGACCGCTTCTCATCCACTTTCATCCACTCCGATCTACCGACCTTCTCGTCCTTCTCTCCTCCGCCCTCTCCTACGCCACTCTACGTTCCGCTCTACGCTCCCGTCTGCGTTTCGGTCTACATGGTGGCCAAGCCTCGGCCGAATCCTAGGCCACCATGTACCGCATACGATACGAACGTATCCTCGTCGACGTCGGATCACCGAGAGAGCGGGCTGCTGTCGCGCACAGGCACGCTACGACGCACAGCGTTACTCTCTTCTCTCTGCGAACGCTGACACCGCGTCGTACCGCTGTAGCACGCGTGTCTGCCAACTCGTGCGAAAGCCGGGTATCAAGCACAGACGTGGCGCGAATCGTACGCCGTGCTCGAAACGCCGAGCGAAACCAAGTTTCGACGGAGTTCGCCGCCGCTTCCTACTTTGGATGGAAATTTCCGCCGGGTCCACCAGGTTCGAGCTTCGCGCCGAGAAACGAAAACGCGGCACGCTCCATACGAAAGAGTCGGATGTACGCGAGAACGTAAACGAAAGGATCTGCTCTCCCGGGAACGAGCACGGCGACTTTCTTCGGAAATTTACAATTTTGATGCGCGGCGTTGCCTAGCGAAGCGATCACGGTGTCGGTGTTCGAGGCGGGCTTCCTCCGTCTTCCGCTCGTATTCCGCGCTCGCAATCGTTCACGGTCCGTCGACCACATCCGCGAAACACCCTCGCCACCGCTGTTCGCTTCTCGCGAACGTCCGCGTGCGCGCCCCTTCTTTTCGCAACGTTCCAAACGTCCCGTGCTGTCGCAAAAATTACCTCGTTGCAAAAAGACACCGAGTTTTATCGCGACCAGCGGCAGAACGAAGGAACCGATTCGCCGCGCTGCCTACGTGCTCTGGACGCCGTTAGCGAGCGCTCGCGCGGGCCGGCGTTGTTGTAAATATAATCGATCGTGGCGCGTAACGCGCGTCCACGTAAGATTTGCGTTTGCCAATCGTAGCCGAACTCGACAGCAAACGCGGCGCTTCGGCGAGAGAAGAAGGGAAAAGAGGATAAAAGGAGAAGAGGGGAAAGAAGAAAATGAAAAAGAAGGGGAGCAAAACGGTGGACGGTTGGGAAATAACAGGCGGCAGAGGCGTGGTCGGCGTCGATCGTCGAGGGTAAAGCGCGAACGGGCTGTCATATTCGCAACAAAGGGCGAAAGTCAGAGTGGATCTCGGTGCGGGGCGGCGCAGCTAAGCGTTCGGGTTTGAAAGCACGTTCCAGCCTTTTGATCGCCAGGCTGTTTTCTTCCGTGCGGCCTCTTTCATCGTTCCACGCTACGGATTTTCAGCTGAATTTACGCCTGAAATCAGCGGTTTCCTCGTCGGTTACTAGTTGGAGTCGTCTGATAGACGAGTAGGTGGGAGGGAGCGACCGGCAATTAACTTAGCAGTCGATTCTAGCCAGTTTCGAAGTTTCGTAACCCGGCACGTTGGATCCGGTAAATCTGTTAGATCCGTGGCAGCCGAGCCGTGGGGCAGACAGGAACGAAAGGCACGTCGACGGGGCTCTCCAGTAATTTCACCGATATGTTCGTCCGTCGCGCGATTAAAATCCTCTCGGAGCCCGCCATACAGTTTCTGCTAGTGGCACGAGTGGCCAACTTTACGAGGGGATAACGCTACGTGATACGAAATCGCACGGCCGAAGCTTGACGTATCCATTCCTTTTCTATTCCGCTTGTTCTGCCTTCTACTCCCGATCTCCCGCTAATTCGCCTTGTTTCATCGGCCGTCTGTAGCGTGGATCGAGGGACATCGGTCCTTAAACTTTTCCCCACGCTGGACAAAGTTTTCTCCTTGATAAGTACCGATTCGTTTCTACTTTGTTCCGATGTTAGCGAAACGGCTCGTTCGTTCCAATAGCAATATTATTGAGCAGTAAAATTCTTCTGCGTGTAAACGCGGATAAAACAATTTCCCCTAGTATTTGTTTGCAACTAACAATTTTTAGCATTTCGTTAATAAATATTTCTTGGCAACAGCATCGTATGAAATATATTAGGTTGTCCGAAAAATGTCTTTTTTCGCAAACGTGGTTTTTACAATAATGCACCTCCGTACAAACGTGAACCAAGTCTGTGAAATGTCTCGGTGTTTATCTCAATAGAACAAAATGGATCGTACGTAATGCGACAAAACGATATAAAGCAAATGACATTGTGCGTCTATTATTTCCTCATAAACAGAAAGAAACTTTTCGGATATCAATCAAACAACTCGTATAGCGTATCTCTTTGAAGAAAACTTGCAAAGGATCGGTTTAACGTCTTAGGTACGATTGAATTTTATGCGGGGATGTTCCTTCGTAGGGCAGGGTTTGACGCGAACTACGCGTAAACGATACTGCGCCGCAATATGTGGCGGATAATACTGTTCTCTACGCAAGCACATTGGATAATTAAATGTTAATTTTTCTTAAAGGTACGATACACATACGTGAACTTTAATAATTTACTTTAATAATTAATAATACAATTGAGTGTGATATATTTTAAAGCAGGGCAAAGCACATACACCCACGTCACAATTTTCACATTCAAGCGAGCTAGTGCTTTTCAAATTGTTTTTCGTTTTCTATTTTCTAGCGACATTTTTAGGTTAAAAATTGTAAAATATTGTAAGGATGCGGATAGGAATGTTAAAAAGAGCATCTAATAATGATATATTTATTTTAACGGAAAGCAATAATTGATATCTGACACTTGTGTATCAAAAATAGACTATATATTTTGCCTGTATATATTGTTAACACTGTTATAAAATATTGCGAGGACAAGAAAAGTGTGAAACAAGACAAACGAAAACGTGCGTTTAGCTTAAACGGTGACCGAGTACCTCTCCAAGGTCGGTGCTGCTGATATTTAAAGGGGTCCTCTCTAAGGTCGGTGCAGCTGATATATAAAGGGGGTCCCCTCCAAGGTCGGTGCTGCTGATATTTAAAGGGGTCCTCTCTAAGGTCGGTGCAGCTGATATATAAAGGGGGCCCTCTCCAAGGTCGGTGCTGCTGGTATATAAAGGGGGTCCGATTCCCGGCGGAGCCAGCACCATCCGACCTAGACACGTAAACTAGGCAGATCAGTATAGTCGAACATTAACATTCGAAATTTTTTCGAAATCTTGTAAACCATGGAGATTTTACAAAAGACAAACGATCGGTTCCGAGAAGGAGTTCCCGTCCGGGTGGTTCGAGTCGAATCACTTACCACCATGTGGGTTCGTTTGGCTGGATGGCCGAAGATAACCCAAACACTCAATTTGAAGATGATGGAACATCCCGTGGAGTACTTGCCGAAGGCGAAAAGTTTAAGAACAGGCATGCTAGTCGCCGTGCTAGTAGATTTTAAGGAATCTAGCGCTTGGGAAAGAGCCATCCTTTTACAAAGGACCATGACTGGCTACATCGTCTTTCTAATCGATTGGGGGTTAGAGAGCGAGCAATGTCTCGATTCAATACGGCTGCTGCCCCGTAATTTGGCAAAAATGGCACCGTGGGCTAGAAAAATCGTTCTGCCAGGTGTACGAGAACAACCGATCCAAGGGAAGAGACATCGAGTGGCCCAATTCACCATGTTGAGACGGACAGGGAGCCTAGTCAACATCGATCCTTCTCCAGGAGAAGCAATAACTGCAAGGTTGCTGCTGGACCGAGAGCCGGGAGAATCCGCAAGAGATATGGCAGCATACTGGCTGGAGTTGGGATACCTCGATCCCGAATAATCGCTACTATTGCCAGACTCTTTTTTTCTAAGTATAATAATTCTTGTATGTATGGTTTTGTATGTATGGTTGTATGTACAGTTTTATGTGGATATTTGTATTTTTTTTTATATATATTACTACTGAATTGTATATTCTTAGTCAAGTATGGTTTTGTATGTCTGGTTTTGTATGTATGGTTTCGTATGTATGATTGTATGTACAGTTTTATGTGGATATTTGTATTTTTCTATATATATTAGTACTGAATTGTATATTCTTAGTGAAGACTGTAGGTGAATAAAAACTAATGAAAGCTTAAAATCTTGTTAACTCTCTCTTATCCTTCCTCCCCATTCACACAAGTCCTACAATACTAAATTTAATGTTCAGCTGTACGAATTGCAAGGTACATAATAAAAAAAAAAGAATAAAAAAGTAAAATAAAATAAAAAAAGGAATAAAAGAAATAAAATAAAATAAAATAAAAAAAGTTAAATTTAAGATATCTTTTAAACTAATCATTTTGCAAATCAAGTACTTGTATACTCCTCTGTAGAGAATCAAAAACTGCGGACCGGATCGTCCATCCAGAAAACGAGAAACCCGAGGAAAAGGAATTGCCCGTGTTGGCGTAAGGTCGCGACATCGTCGCTTCGCTTATCGTTGGACACACGCTGATCGAACAACGACGCCTTTTCACGGATCCCTCGTGTTTTTCCTCCCTTTCGGCTTCGTGACCCACGGAGAAAGACGCCGAGCAACGCGAATCACGACGCGTGGCATAACGTTGTTTCGTCGGCCCGGCCTTTGACGCTGGTCGCGGAAGCGAATCGATACCTCGTCGATCGACGCGTGGCGGCGATACGCGTTGCTCTCGTCCCCCTGAGACGCGTAATTAAGAACGACGATCGAAGAACGACGGAGAATCGACGGACGAGGAGGCGGATGAATTCGTTGGATATCGTGGAGCCGGCGATTATCGCTGCCCGATTAATAACTGCGACCCTCTTCTCCGGAGTTCGTGTGTTACGACGTTTAGTCGCGATATTAACGTACCTCCGAAGATTACAGGCGTAAGCCTGCTTCGTTCGCTTTATCGCGACTCTTCTTACGATCTCCATCGACCGCACCCCTGCGATATTTAATCGCACGGGGGACGAGGATCGTACGAGTGCTCCTCTTTCCCTTACTTCATGACCGATCTCCCTTGAGCGATACTCGACGTCGATCGAGTCAAGTACCTTCGGCTTTGCATCAACGTCGGCTATCGCGTCGTTCCGTGTCGCGGCATTTTCCATTTTAAAGGGATTCTTCGTTTCACATCGTAACGTCCTACGTCGCGTTATATGGTCGTTCGAACGACGAAACTAAGATCCAACCTTTTCATACTTATTCGTATCTAGATCTCGAGTCGGTTATTAATCGTCCGGCGGCACACAGCGCTGTTATCTCCGAACCGAGAGAGCAACGTCGAAAGAAACGGCGCAGCCGGCCGAAACTCGCTCGCTCCAAGAATCCCGTGGCTCTCTTTTTCGTCCGCGGTCACCCTTTGTCCGTGAATTGGCATTAAGCCGCACCCCGATCTGTGCGCATATCGTGTTCCACTGCGAACACTGTAAAGGGCAATTGTACGTCGAGTCCTACGCGGAAGCCGTTATCCCACGGGTTACATTATCGCAGCCCGTGGTTTCCGTATACTCGCCCTATAGCGAGCCGCGTTAATTCCAATTTATTCGCCCTTTCGAAACGTGGCTAGAAACTTGATCCGTCTTACGTTCGAGAGTCCGTATCCTCGATACGAGAGATCGATCGACGTATTCCACGTATTCGTCTCTTTTAAGCCGCCAAAGTAGCCCCGCCAAAGTAGCGCCAAAGCCCCGATCCTTTAGCATTTAATATATATCCTATGCTTTATCGTTCTTGCATTGTTTTGTTCCTCGACGATGCACTAATCGGAGCAGATGCAAAGTGTTGGATAATCGATTCGACACAATAGGATCTCGAGCGACAGGCGTCGTAAACCCAAGGACAACCATGCCCGGACAGTATCACGGTTACGAGCGCGAAGCCTTTTAATCGTCTTTCGCTCGTAATATGCGCTCGTACGCGCGTGTTACGCCGATCCCGACACCGATCTCGATCAACCGCGAGATCGCCAAATTAACGCTTAAAGCGACCTTCCAATCGCTACGTTCGGATCGCGTCGTCGGCGCAGGTACCGCAGTCGAGGTTGACACCTCCTCCTTCGCTCGGCTCGTCGTTTCTTGCTGGATCGCGAGAGAAAAGGGCTGATATCCTCTGAAACGCGCGACGCGGCATCGAGTTGGACCTCGTCGCGTTCTACGTATATCGACGATCCGTCAGAGAAGAACATCGGGAATCCTCGATCGCAGACTCTCGAGCCGTCAAGCCACTCACGCCCGCTTTTCGCTCGATGCGCTACCCAGAGAAAAAAACGAAAATAGAGGTAACCGATCGAGCGCGTTTCCGCTTACGCCAACGAGGAGAATCTCTCGAAAAGACGAATCGATTCGTTAAGAATACGGACAAACTGTGTTCCGGGTTTGCCTTCGGCGTCGCTGGACCTTACGCGGAGATCGTTCCGCGGCAACGACGATAAATCCTATGCCCTGGCGAATTCCCTAGTTTAGCCTGCGTGGGTCTAGCGAATTATCCGTCCTCTTTTGTCGACAGTCGCGATCACCGGCAACGAGCTTGCAACCCGCTCGAAATCGTTGCCGTTATAAATTGCGTAGCGATAGGAAGACATCGATGCGTCGATCGAATCGAGGGGATGTAACGTCTGTGCGCGCATTTAGTTTCTAGAATCGCCAACGACAAGTTTATTATCGACGATTTATTATTTAAAACGGCCGTTAACGAGACACCGTTTACCTACGACCGATCTAGTCGCATTTACATCGAGTTGCTTTCCGTGGTTCGAACGATTCGAATTCGTACAGCCGATTTAAAGGATTTTATCGACGACCGAACCTCGAGGACCGAAATTACGAGCATCGACAGCCTGATGATAACGCGTCGCCATTCTTCGGGCGTATTTCGATCGCTGTTAATCCGGCCTCGTTCTGCGAGCCGCAATCCGACCGAACTCTCGACGGAAAAATCCTCGACGAGTGCGTCTCTGATCGAGACGACGCGGCGACGACGACGTCTGGAACGTCGAATCCCTCTGCGATCCTTAACGACTCGACACACGCGAGAACTCGAAGCGGGAGAGTGGAACCGCGCCGGATCGGTATCGGAGTACTCTCAGGCCGGGTATGCAGGCTTTATTTGCCCGTGATAGAGGAGTTGCATAAGGAGAAGGCGAGTACACGGACGACTGGTGGGAGCGATGAAGCGGTGCTAGAGGGAGAAGCTAGGTTTTGCGAACGTGGACGATTGAGAAGGAACGAGAAGGGAGGGTTAGGTCGAGCAGGTCGTTGACGGTTGGAGGATGATGCCGTGTGGTCCCAGGGTCGATCCCGGCCCGCCACCACCCCGACGCCGCAACCACCAAGCGTCGGCTAACTACTTCTCGCAGATGTACGCGTGTACGTATAAAGGCGCACACTTGCGCGACTCGGGCCTACCTCTCCCCATCCAGCGCCGCTCCAACGACCGCTTCTCATCCACTTTCATCCACTCCGATCTACCGACCTTCTCGTCCTTCTCTCCTCCGCCCTCTCCTACGCCACTCTACGTTCCGCTCTACGCTCCCGTCTGCGTTTCGGTCTACATGGTGGCCAAGCCTCGGCCGAATCCTAGGCCACCATGTACCGCATACGATACGAACGTATCCTCGTCGACGTCGGATCACCGAGAGAGCGGGCTGCTGTCGCGCACAGGCACGCTACGACGCACAGCGTTACTCTCTTCTCTCTGCGAACGCTGACACCGCGTCGTACCGCTGTAGCACGCGTGTCTGCCAACTCGTGCGAAAGCCGGGTATCAAGCACAGACGTGGCGCGAATCGTACGCCGTGCTCGAAACGCCGAGCGAAACCAAGTTTCGACGGAGTTCGCCGCCGCTTCCTACTTTGGATGGAAATTTCCGCCGGGTCCACCAGGTTCGAGCTTCGCGCCGAGAAACGAAAACGCGGCACGCTTCATACGAAAGAGTCGGATGTACGCGAGAACGTAAACGAAAGGATCTGCTCTCCCGGGAACGAGCACGGCGACTTTCTTCGGAAATTTACAATTTTGATGCGCGGCGTTGCCTAGCGAAGCGATCACGGTGTCGGTGTTCGAGGCGGGCTTCCTCCGTCTTCCGCTCGTATTCCGCGCTCGCAATCGTTCACGGTCCGTCGACCACATCCGCGAAACACCCTCGCCACCGCTGTTCGCTTCTCGCGAACGTCCGCGTGCGCGCCCCTTCTTTTCGCAACGTTCCAAACGTCCCGTGCTGTCGCAAAAATTACCTCGTTGCAAAAAGACACCGAGTTTTATCGCGACCAGCGGCAGAACGAAGGAACCGATTCGCCGCGCTGCCTACGTGCTCTGGACGCCGTTAGCGAGCGCTCGCGCGGGCCGGCGTTGTTGTAAATATAATCGATCGTGGCGCGTAACGCGCGTCCACGTAAGATTTGCGTTTGCCAATCGTAGCCGAACTCGACAGCAAACGCGGCGCTTCGGCGAGAGAAGAAGGGAAAAGAGGATAAAAGGAGAAGAGGGGAAAGAAGAAAATGAAAAAGAAGGGGAGCAAAACGGTGGACGGTTGGGAAATAACAGGCGGCAGAGGCGTGGTCGGCGTCGATCGTCGAGGGTAAAGCGCGAACGGGCTGTCATATTCGCAACAAAGGGCGAAAGTCAGAGTGGATCTCGGTGCGGGGCGGCGCAGCTAAGCGTTCGGGTTTGAAAGCACGTTCCAGCCTTTTGATCGCCAGGCTGTTTTCTTCCGTGCGGCCTCTTTCATCGTTCCACGCTACGGATTTTCAGCTGAATTTACGCCTGAAATCAGCGGTTTCCTCGTCGGTTACTAGTTGGAGTCGTCTGATAGACGAGTAGGTGGGAGGGAGCGACCGGCAATTAACTTAGCAGTCGATTCTAGCCAGTTTCGAAGTTTCGTAACCCGGCACGTTGGATCCGGTAAATCTGTTAGATCCGTGGCAGCCGAGCCGTGGGGCAGACAGGAACGAAAGGCACGTCGACGGGGCTCTCCAGTAATTTCACCGATATGTTCGTCCGTCGCGCGATTAAAATCCTCTCGGAGCCCGCCATACAGTTTCTGCTAGTGGCACGAGTGGCCAACTTTACGAGGGGATAACGCTACGTGATACGAAATCGCACGGCCGAAGCTTGACGTATCCATTCCTTTTCTATTCCGCTTGTTCTGCCTTCTACTCCCGATCTCCCGCTAATTCGCCTTGTTTCATCGGCCGTCTGTAGCGTGGATCGAGGGACATCGGTCCTTAAACTTTTCCCCACGCTGGACAAAGTTTTCTCCTTGATAAGTACCGATTCGTTTCTACTTTGTTCCGATGTTAGCGAAACGGCTCGTTCGTTCCAATAGCAATATTATTGAGCAGTAAAATTCTTCTGCGTGTAAACGCGGATAAAACAATTTCCCCTAGTATTTGTTTGCAACTAACAATTTTTAGCATTTCGTTAATAAATATTTCTTGGCAACAGCATCGTATGAAATATATTAGGTTGTCCGAAAAATGTCTTTTTTCGCAAACGTGGTTTTTACAATAATGCACCTCCGTACAAACGTGAACCAAGTCTGTGAAATGTCTCGGTGTTTATCTCAATAGAACAAAATGGATCGTACGTAATGCGACAAAACGATATAAAGCAAATGACATTGTGCGTCTATTATTTCCTCATAAACAGAAAGAAACTTTTCGGATATCAATCAAACAACTCGTATAGCGTATCTCTTTGAAGAAAACTTGCAAAGGATCGGTTTAACGTCTTAGGTACGATTGAATTTTGTGCGGGGATGTTCCTTCGTAGGGCAGGGTTTGACGCGAACTACGCGTAAACGATACTGCGCCGCAATATGTGGCGGATAATGCTGTTCTCTACGCAAGCACATTGGATAATTAAATGTTAATTTTTCTTAAAGGTACGATACACATACGTGAACTTTAATAATTTACTTTAATAATTAATAATACAATTGAGTGTGATATATTTTAAAGCAGGGCAAAGCACATACACCCACGTCACAATTTTCACATTCAAGCGAGCTAGTGCTTTTCAAATTGTTTTTCGTTTTCTATTTTCTAGCGACATTTTTAGGTTAAAAATTGTAAAATATTGTAAGGATGCGGATAGGAATGTTAAAAAGAGCATCTAATAATGATATATTTATTTTAACGGAAAGCAATAATTGATATCTGACACTTGTGTATCAAAAATAGACTATATATTTTGCCTGTATATATTGTTAACACTGTTATAAAATATTGCGAGGACAAGAAAAGTGTGAAACAAGACAAACGAAAACGTGCGTTTAGCTTAAACGGTGACCGAGTACCTCTCCAAGGTCGGTGCTGCTGATATTTAAAGGGGTCCTCTCTAAGGTCGGTGCAGCTGATATATAAAGGGGGTCCTCTCCAAGGTCGGTGCTGCTGATATTTAAAGGGGTCCTCTCTAAGGTCGGTGCAGCTGATATATAAAGGGGGCCCTCTCCAAGGTCGGTGCTGCTGGTATATAAAGGGGGTCCGATTCCCGGCGGAGCCAGCACCATCCGACCTAGACACGTAAACTAGGCAGATCAGTATAGTCGAACATTAACATTCGAAATTTTTTCGAAATCTTGTAAACCATGGAGATTTTACAAAAGACAAACGATCGGTTCCGAGAAGGAGTTCCCGTCCGGGTGGTTCGAGTCGAATCACTTACCACCATGTGGGTTCGTTTGGCTGGATGGCCGAAGATAACCCAAACACTCAATTTGAAGATGATGGAACATCCCGTGGAGTACTTGCCGAAGGCGAAAAGTTTAAGAACAGGCATGCTAGTCGCCGTGCTAGTAGATTTTAAGGAATCTAGCGCTTGGGAAAGAGCCATCCTTTTACAAAGGACCATGACTGGCTACATCGTCTTTCTAATCGATTGGGGGTTAGAGAGCGAGCAATGTCTCGATTCAATACGGCTGCTGCCCCGTAATTTGGCAAAAATGGCACCGTGGGCTAGAAAAATCGTTCTGCCAGGTGTACGAGAACAACCGATCCAAGGGAAGAGACATCGAGTGGCCCAATTCACCATGTTGAGACGGACAGGGAGCCTAGTCAACATCGATCCTTCTCCAGGAGAAGCAATAACTGCAAGGTTGCTGCTGGACCGAGAGCCGGGAGAATCCGCAAGAGATATGGCAGCATACTGGCTGGAGTTGGGATACCTCGATCCCGAATAATCGCTACTATTGCCAGACTCTTTTTTTCTAAGTATAATAATTCTTGTATGTATGGTTTTGTATGTATGGTTGTATGTACAGTTTTATGTGGATATTTGTATTTTTTTTTATATATATGTTACTACTGAATTGTATATTCTTAGTCAAGTATGGTTTTGTATGTCTGGTTTTGTATGTATGGTTTCGTATGTATGATTGTATGTACAGTTTTATGTGGATATTTGTATTTTTCTATATATATTAGTACTGAATTGTATATTCTTAGTGAAGACTGTAGGTGAATAAAAACTAATGAAAGCTTAAAATCTTGTTAACTCTCTCTTATCCTTCCTCCCCATTCACACAAGTCCTACAATACTAAATTTAATGTTCAGCTGTACGAATTGCAAGGTACATAATAAAAAAAAAAGAATAAAAAAGTAAAATAAAATAAAAAAAGGAATAAAAGAAATAAAATAAAATAAAATAAAAAAAGTTAAATTTAAGATATCTTTTAAACTAATCATTTTGCAAATCAAGTACTTGTATACTCCTCTGTAGAGAATCAAAAACTGCGGACCGGATCGTCCATCCAGAAAACGAGAAACCCGAGGAAAAGGAATTGCCCGTGTTGGCGTAAGGTCGCGACATCGTCGCTTCGCTTATCGTTGGACACACGCTGATCGAACAACGACGCCTTTTCACGGATCCCTCGTGTTTTTCCTCCCTTTCGGCTTCGTGACCCACGGAGAAAGACGCCGAGCAACGCGAATCACGACGCGTGGCATAACGTTGTTTCGTCGGCCCGGCCTTTGACGCTGGTCGCGGAAGCGAATCGATACCTCGTCGATCGACGCGTGGCGGCGATACGCGTTGCTCTCGTCCCCCTGAGACGCGTAATTAAGAACGACGATCGAAGAACGACGGAGAATCGACGGACGAGGAGGCGGATGAATTCGTTGGATATCGTGGAGCCGGCGATTATCGCTGCCCGATTAATAACTGCGACCCTCTTCTCCGGAGTTCGTGTGTTACGACGTTTAGTCGCGATATTAACGTACCTCCGAAGATTACAGGCGTAAGCCTGCTTCGTTCGCTTTATCGCGACTCTTCTTACGATCTCCATCGACCGCACCCCTGCGATATTTAATCGCACGGGGGACGAGGATCGTACGAGTGCTCCTCTTTCCCTTACTTCATGACCGATCTCCCTTGAGCGATACTCGACGTCGATCGAGTCAAGTACCTTCGGCTTTGCATCAACGTCGGCTATCGCGTCGTTCCGTGTCGCGGCATTTTCCATTTTAAAGGGATTCTTCGTTTCACATCGTAACGTCCTACGTCGCGTTATATGGTCGTTCGAACGACGAAACTAAGATCCAACCTTTTCATACTTATTCGTATCTAGATCTCGAGTCGGTTATTAATCGTCCGGCGGCACACAGCGCTGTTATCTCCGAACCGAGAGAGCAACGTCGAAAGAAACGGCGCAGCCGGCCGAAACTCGCTCGCTCCAAGAATCCCGTGGCTCTCTTTTTCGTCCGCGGTCACCCTTTGTCCGTGAATTGGCATTAAGCCGCACCCCGATCTGTGCGCATATCGTGTTCCACTGCGAACACTGTAAAGGGCAATTGTACGTCGAGTCCTACGCGGAAGCCGTTATCCCACGGGTTACATTATCGCAGCCCGTGGTTTCCGTATACTCGCCCTATAGCGAGCCGCGTTAATTCCAATTTATTCGCCCTTTCGAAACGTGGCTAGAAACTTGATCCGTCTTACGTTCGAGAGTCCGTATCCTCGATACGAGAGATCGATCGACGTATTCCACGTATTCGTCTCTTTTAAGCCGCCAAAGTAGCCCCGCCAAAGTAGCGCCAAAGCCCCGATCCTTTAGCATTTAATATATATCCTATGCTTTATCGTTCTTGCATTGTTTTGTTCCTCGACGATGCACTAATCGGAGCAGATGCAAAGTGTTGGATAATCGATTCGACACAATAGGATCTCGAGCGACAGGCGTCGTAAACCCAAGGACAACCATGCCCGGACAGTATCACGGTTACGAGCGCGAAGCCTTTTAATCGTCTTTCGCTCGTAATATGCGCTCGTACGCGCGTGTTACGCCGATCCCGACACCGATCTCGATCAACCGCGAGATCGCCAAATTAACGCTTAAAGCGACCTTCCAATCGCTACGTTCGGATCGCGTCGTCGGCGCAGGTACCGCAGTCGAGGTTGACACCTCCTCCTTCGCTCGGCTCGTCGTTTCTTGCTGGATCGCGAGAGAAAAGGGCTGATATCCTCTGAAACGCGCGACGCGGCATCGAGTTGGACCTCGTCGCGTTCTACGTATATCGACGATCCGTCAGAGAAGAACATCGGGAATCCTCGATCGCAGACTCTCGAGCCGTCAAGCCACTCACGCCCGCTTTTCGCTCGATGCGCTACCCAGAGAAAAAAACGAAAATAGAGGTAACCGATCGAGCGCGTTTCCGCTTACGCCAACGAGGAGAATCTCTCGAAAAGACGAATCGATTCGTTAAGAATACGGACAAACTGTGTTCCGGGTTTGCCTTCGGCGTCGCTGGACCTTACGCGGAGATCGTTCCGCGGCAACGACGATAAATCCTATGCCCTGGCGAATTCCCTAGTTTAGCCTGCGTGGGTCTAGCGAATTATCCGTCCTCTTTTGTCGACAGTCGCGATCACCGGCAACGAGCTTGCAACCCGCTCGAAATCGTTGCCGTTATAAATTGCGTAGCGATAGGAAGACATCGATGCGTCGATCGAATCGAGGGGATGTAACGTCTGTGCGCGCATTTAGTTTCTAGAATCGCCAACGACAAGTTTATTATCGACGATTTATTATTTAAAACGGCCGTTAACGAGACACCGTTTACCTACGACCGATCTAGTCGCATTTACATCGAGTTGCTTTCCGTGGTTCGAACGATTCGAATTCGTACAGACGATTTAAAGGATTTTATCGACGACCGAACCTCGAGGACCGAAATTACGAGCATCGACAGCCTGATGATAACGCGTCGCCATTCTTCGGGCGTATTTCGATCGCTGTTAATCCGGCCTCGTTCTGCGAGCCGCAATCCGACCGAACTCTCGACGGAAAAATCCTCGACGAGTGCGTCTCTGATCGAGACGACGCGGCGACGACGACGTCTGGAACGTCGAATCCCTCTGCGATCCTTAACGACTCGACACACGCGAGAACTCGAAGCGGGAGAGTGGAACCGCGCCGGATCGGTATCGGAGTACTCTCAGGCCGGGTATGCAGGCTTTATTTGCCCGTGATAGAGGAGTTGCATAAGGAGAAGGCGAGTACACGGACGACTGGTGGGAGCGATGAAGCGGTGCTAGAGGGAGAAGCTAGGTTTTGCGAACGTGGACGATTGAGAAGGAACGAGAAGGGAGGGTTAGGTCGAGCAGGTCGTTGACGGTTGGAGGATGATGCCGTGTGGTCCCAGGGTCGATCCCGGCCCGCCACCACCCCGACGCCGCAACCACCAAGCGTCGGCTAACTACTTCTCGCAGATGTACGCGTGTACGTATAAAGGCGCACACTTGCGCGACTCGGGCCTACCTCTCCCCATCCAGCGCCGCTCCAACGACCGCTTCTCATCCACTTTCATCCACTCCGATCTACCGACCTTCTCGTCCTTCTCTCCTCCGCCCTCTCCTACGCCACTCTACGTTCCGCTCTACGCTCCCGTCTGCGTTTCGGTCTACATGGTGGCCAAGCCTCGGCCGAATCCTAGGCCACCATGTACCGCATACGATACGAACGTATCCTCGTCGACGTCGGATCACCGAGAGAGCGGGCTGCTGTCGCGCACAGGCACGCTACGACGCACAGCGTTACTCTCTTCTCTCTGCGAACGCTGACACCGCGTCGTACCGCTGTAGCACGCGTGTCTGCCAACTCGTGCGAAAGCCGGGTATCAAGCACAGACGTGGCGCGAATCGTACGCCGTGCTCGAAACGCCGAGCGAAACCAAGTTTCGACGGAGTTCGCCGCCGCTTCCTACTTTGGATGGAAATTTCCGCCGGGTCCACCAGGTTCGAGCTTCGCGCCGAGAAACGAAAACGCGGCACGCTCCATACGAAAGAGTCGGATGTACGCGAGAACGTAAACGAAAGGATCTGCTCTCCCGGGAACGAGCACGGCGACTTTCTTCGGAAATTTACAATTTTGATGCGCGGCGTTGCCTAGCGAAGCGATCACGGTGTCGGTGTTCGAGGCGGGCTTCCTCCGTCTTCCGCTCGTATTCCGCGCTCGCAATCGTTCACGGTCCGTCGACCACATCCGCGAAACACCCTCGCCACCGCTGTTCGCTTCTCGCGAACGTCCGCGTGCGCGCCCCTTCTTTTCGCAACGTTCCAAACGTCCCGTGCTGTCGCAAAAATTACCTCGTTGCAAAAAGACACCGAGTTTTATCGCGACCAGCGGCAGAACGAAGGAACCGATTCGCCGCGCTGCCTACGTGCTCTGGACGCCGTTAGCGAGCGCTCGCGCGGGCCGGCGTTGTTGTAAATATAATCGATCGTGGCGCGTAACGCGCGTCCACGTAAGATTTGCGTTTGCCAATCGTAGCCGAACTCGACAGCAAACGCGGCGCTTCGGCGAGAGAAGAAGGGAAAAGAGGATAAAAGGAGAAGAGGGGAAAGAAGAAAATGAAAAAGAAGGGGAGCAAAACGGTGGACGGTTGGGAAATAACAGGCGGCAGAGGCGTGGTCGGCGTCGATCGTCGAGGGTAAAGCGCGAACGGGCTGTCATATTCGCAACAAAGGGCGAAAGTCAGAGTGGATCTCGGTGCGGGGCGGCGCAGCTAAGCGTTCGGGTTTGAAAGCACGTTCCAGCCTTTTGATCGCCAGGCTGTTTTCTTCCGTGCGGCCTCTTTCATCGTTCCACGCTACGGATTTTCAGCTGAATTTACGCCTGAAATCAGCGGTTTCCTCGTCGGTTACTAGTTGGAGTCGTCTGATAGACGAGTAGGTGGGAGGGAGCGACCGGCAATTAACTTAGCAGTCGATTCTAGCCAGTTTCGAAGTTTCGTAACCCGGCACGTTGGATCCGGTAAATCTGTTAGATCCGTGGCAGCCGAGCCGTGGGGCAGACAGGAACGAAAGGCACGTCGACGGGGCTCTCCAGTAATTTCACCGATATGTTCGTCCGTCGCGCGATTAAAATCCTCTCGGAGCCCGCCATACAGTTTCTGCTAGTGGCACGAGTGGCCAACTTTACGAGGGGATAACGCTACGTGATACGAAATCGCACGGCCGAAGCTTGACGTATCCATTCCTTTTCTATTCCGCTTGTTCTGCCTTCTACTCCCGATCTCCCGCTAATTCGCCTTGTTTCATCGGCCGTCTGTAGCGTGGATCGAGGGACATCGGTCCTTAAACTTTTCCCCACGCTGGACAAAGTTTTCTCCTTGATAAGTACCGATTCGTTTCTACTTTGTTCCGATGTTAGCGAAACGGCTCGTTCGTTCCAATAGCAATATTATTGAGCAGTAAAATTCTTCTGCGTGTAAACGCGGATAAAACAATTTCCCCTAGTATTTGTTTGCAACTAACAATTTTTAGCATTTCGTTAATAAATATTTCTTGGCAACAGCATCGTATGAAATATATTAGGTTGTCCGAAAAATGTCTTTTTTCGCAAACGTGGTTTTTACAATAATGCACCTCCGTACAAACGTGAACCAAGTCTGTGAAATGTCTCGGTGTTTATCTCAATAGAACAAAATGGATCGTACGTAATGCGACAAAACGATATAAAGCAAATGACATTGTGCGTCTATTATTTCCTCATAAACAGAAAGAAACTTTTCGGATATCAATCAAACAACTCGTATAGCGTATCTCTTTGAAGAAAACTTGCAAAGGATCGGTTTAACGTCTTAGGTACGATTGAATTTTATGCGGGGATGTTCCTTCGTAGGGCAGGGTTTGACGCGAACTACGCGTAAACGATACTGCGCCGCAATATGTGGCGGATAATGCTGTTCTCTACGCAAGCACATTGGATAATTAAATGTTAATTTTTCTTAAAGGTACGATACACATACGTGAACTTTAATAATTTACTTTAATAATTAATAATACAATTGAGTGTGATATATTTTAAAGCAGGGCAAAGCACATACACCCACGTCACAATTTTCACATTCAAGCGAGCTAGTGCTTTTCAAATTGTTTTTCGTTTTCTATTTTCTAGCGACATTTTTAGGTTAAAAATTGTAAAATATTGTAAGGATGCGGATAGGAATGTTAAAAAGAGCATCTAATAATGATATATTTATTTTAACGGAAAGTAATAATTGATATCTGACACTTGTGTATCAAAAATAGACTATATATTTTGCCTGTATATATTGTTAACACTGTTATAAAATATTGCGAGGACAAGAAAAGTGTGAAACAAGACAAACGAAAACGTGCGTTTAGCTTAAACGGTGACCGAGTACCTCTCCAAGGTCGGTGCTGCTGATATTTAAAGGGGTCCTCTCTAAGGTCGGTGCAGCTGATATATAAAGGGGGTCCTCTCCAAGGTCGGTGCTGCTGATATTTAAAGGGGTCCTCTCTAAGGTCGGTGCAGCTGATATATAAAGGGGGCCCTCTCCAAGGTCGGTGCTGCTGGTATATAAAGGGGGTCCGATTCCCGGCGGAGCCAGCACCATCCGACCTAGACACGTAAACTAGGCAGATCAGTATAGTCGAACATTAACATTCGAAATTTTTTCGAAATCTTGTAAACCATGGAGATTTTACAAAAGACAAACGATCGGTTCCGAGAAGGAGTTCCCGTCCGGGTGGTTCGAGTCGAATCACTTACCACCATGTGGGTTCGTTTGGCTGGATGGCCGAAGATAACCCAAACACTCAATTTGAAGATGATGGAACATCCCGTGGAGTACTTGCCGAAGGCGAAAAGTTTAAGAACAGGCATGCTAGTCGCCGTGCTAGTAGATTTTAAGGAATCTAGCGCTTGGGAAAGAGCCATCCTTTTACAAAGGACCATGACTGGCTACATCGTCTTTCTAATCGATTGGGGGTTAGAGAGCGAGCAATGTCTCGATTCAATACGGCTGCTGCCCCGTAATTTGGCAAAAATGGCACCGTGGGCTAGAAAAATCGTTCTGCCAGGTGTACGAGAACAACCGATCCAAGGGAAGAGACATCGAGTGGCCCAATTCACCATGTTGAGACGGACAGGGAGCCTAGTCAACATCGATCCTTCTCCAGGAGAAGCAATAACTGCAAGGTTGCTGCTGGACCGAGAGCCGGGAGAATCCGCAAGAGATATGGCAGCATACTGGCTGGAGTTGGGATACCTCGATTCCGAATAATCGCTACTATTGCCAGACTCTTTTTTTCTAAGTATAATAATTCTTGTATGTATGGTTTTGTATGTATGGTTGTATGTACAGTTTTATGTGGATATTTGTATTTTTTTTTATATATATTACTACTGAATTGTATATTCTTAGTCAAGTATGGTTTTGTATGTCTGGTTTTGTATGTATGGTTTCGTATGTATGATTGTATGTACAGTTTTATGTGGATATTTGTATTTTTCTATATATATTAGTACTGAATTGTATATTCTTAGTGAAGACTGTAGGTGAATAAAAACTAATGAAAGCTTAAAATCTTGTTAACTCTCTCTTATCCTTCCTCCCCATTCACACAAGTCCTACAATACTAAATTTAATGTTCAGCTGTACGAATTGCAAGGTACATAATAAAAAAAAAAGAATAAAAAAGTAAAATAAAATAAAAAAAGGAATAAAAGAAATAAAATAAAATAAAATAAAGAAAGTTAAATTTAAGATATCTTTTAAACTAATCATTTTGCAAATCAAGTACTTGTATACTCCTCTGTAGAGAATCAAAAACTGCGGACCGGATCGTCCATCCAGAAAACGAGAAACCCGAGGAAAAGGAATTGCCCGTGTTGGCGTAAGGTCGCGACATCGTCGCTTCGCTTATCGTTGGACACACGCTGATCGAACAACGACGCCTTTTCACGGATCCCTCGTGTTTTTCCTCCCTTTCGGCTTCGTGACCCACGGAGAAAGACGCCGAGCAACGCGAATCACGACGCGTGGCATAACGTTGTTTCGTCGGCCCGGCCTTTGACGCTGTTCGCGGAAGCGAATCGATACCTCGTCGATCGACGCGTGGCGGCGATACGCGTTGCTCTCGTCCCCCTGAGACGCGTAATTAAGAACGACGATCGAAGAACGACGGAGAATCGACGGACGAGGAGGCGGATGAATTCGTTGTATATCGTGGAGCCGGCGATTATCGCTGCCCGATTAATAACTGCGACCCTCTTCTCCGGAGTTCGTGTGTTACGACGTTTAGTCGCGATATTAACGTACCTCCGAAGATTACAGGCGTAAGCCTGCTTCGTTCGCTTTATCGCGACTCTTCTTACGATCTCCATCGACCGCACCCCTGCGATATTTAATCGCACGGGGGACGAGGATCGTACGAGTGCTCCTCTTTCCCTTACTTCATGACCGATCTCCCTTGAGCGATACTCGACGTCGATCGAGTCAAGTACCTTCGGCTTTGCATCAACGTCGGCTATCGCGTCGTTCCGTGTCGCGGCATTTTCCATTTTAAAGGGATTCTTCGTTTCACATCGTAACGTCCTACGTCGCGTTATATGGTCGTTCGAACGACGAAACTAAGATCCAACCTTTTCATACTTATTCGTATCTAGATCTCGAGTCGGTTATTAATCGTCCGGCGGCACACAGCGCTGTTATCTCCGAACCGAGAGAGCAACGTCGAAAGAAACGGCGCAGCCGGCCGAAACTCGCTCGCTCCAAGAATCCCGTGGCTCTCTTTTTCGTCCGCGGTCACCCTTTGTCCGTGAATTGGCATTAAGCCGCACCCCGATCTGTGCGCATATCGTGTTCCACTGCGAACACTGTAAAGGGCAATTGTACGTCGAGTCCTACGCGGAAGCCGTTATCCCACGGGTTACATTATCGCAGCCCGTGGTTTCCGTATACTCGCCCTATAGCGAGCCGCGTTAATTCCAATTTATTCGCCCTTTCGAAACGTGGCTAGAAACTTGATCCGTCTTACGTTCGAGAGTCCGTATCCTCGATACGAGAGATCGATCGACGTATTCCACGTATTCGTCTCTTTTAAGCCGCCAAAGTAGCCCCGCCAAAGTAGCGCCAAAGCCCCGATCCTTTAGCATTTAATATATATCCTATGCTTTATCGTTCTTGCATTGTTTTGTTCCTCGACGATGCACTAATCGGAGCAGATGCAAAGTGTTGGATAATCGATTCGACACAATAGGATCTCGAGCGACAGGCGTCGTAAACCCAAGGACAACCATGCCCGGACAGTATCACGGTTACGAGCGCGAAGCCTTTTAATCGTCTTTCGCTCGTAATATGCGCTCGTACGCGCGTGTTACGCCGATCCCGACACCGATCTCGATCAACCGCGAGATCGCCAAATTAACGCTTAAAGCGACCTTCCAATCGCTACGTTCGGATCGCGTCGTCGGCGCAGGTACCGCAGTCGAGGTTGACACCTCCTCCTTCGCTCGGCTCGTCGTTTCTTGCTGGATCGCGAGAGAAAAGGGCTGATATCCTCTGAAACGCGCGACGCGGCATCGAGTTGGACCTCGTCGCGTTCTACGTATATCGACGATCCGTCAGAGAAGAACATCGGGAATCCTCGATCGCAGACTCTCGAGCCGTCAAGCCACTCACGCCCGCTTTTCGCTCGATGCGCTACCCAGAGAAAAAAACGAAAATAGAGGTAACCGATCGAGCGCGTTTCCGCTTACGCCAACGAGGAGAATCTCTCGAAAAGACGAATCGATTCGTTAAGAATACGGACAAACTGTGTTCCGGGTTTGCCTTCGGCGTCGCTGGACCTTACGCGGAGATCGTTCCGCGGCAACGACGATAAATCCTATGCCCTGGCGAATTCCCTAGTTTAGCCTGCGTGGGTCTAGCGAATTATCCGTCCTCTTTTGTCGACAGTCGCGATCACCGGCAACGAGCTTGCAACCCGCTCGAAATCGTTGCCGTTATAAATTGCGTAGCGATAGGAAGACATCGATGCGTCGATCGAATCGAGGGGATGTAACGTCTGTGCGCGCATTTAGTTTCTAGAATCGCCAACGACAAGTTTATTATCGACGATTTATTATTTAAAACGGCCGTTAACGAGACACCGTTTACCTACGACCGATCTAGTCGCATTTACATCGAGTTGCTTTCCGTGGTTCGAACGATTCGAATTCGTACAGCCGATTTAAAGGATTTTATCGACGACCGAACCTCGAGGACCGAAATTACGAGCATCGACAGCCTGATGATAACGCGTCGCCATTCTTCGGGCGTATTTCGATCGCTGTTAATCCGGCCTCGTTCTGCGAGCCGCAATCCGACCGAACTCTCGACGGAAAAATCCTCGACGAGTGCGTCTCTGATCGAGACGACGCGGCGACGACGACGTCTGGAACGTCGAATCCCTCTGCGATCCTTAACGACTCGACACACGCGAGAACTCGAAGCGGGAGGGTGGAACCGCGCCGGATCGGTATCGGAGTACTCTCAGGCCGGGTATGCAGGCTTTATTTGCCCGTGATAGAGGAGTTGCATAAGGAGAAGGCGAGTACACGGACGACTGGTGGGAGCGATGAAGCGGTGCTAGAGGGAGAAGCTAGGTTTTGCGAACGTGGACGATTGAGAAGGAACGAGAAGGGAGGGTTAGGTCGAGCAGGTCGTTGACGGTTGGAGGATGATGCCGTGTGGTCCCAGGGTCGATCCCGGCCCGCCACCACCCCGACGCCGCAACCACCAAGCGTAGGCTAACTACTTCTCGCAGATGTACGCGTGTACGTATAAAGGCGCACACTTGCGCGACTCGGGCCTACCTCTCCCCATCCAGCGCCGCTCCAACGACCGCTTCTCATCCACTTTCATCCACTCCGATCTACCGACCTTCTCGTCCTTCTCTCCTCCGCCCTCTCCTACGCCACTCTACGTTCCGCTCTACGCTCCCGTCTGCGTTTCGGTCTACATGGTGGCCAAGCCTCGGCCGAATCCTAGGCCACCATGTACCGCATACGATACGAACGTATCCTCGTCGACGTCGGATCACCGAGAGAGCGGGCTGCTGTCGCGCACAGGCACGCTACGACGCACAGCGTTACTCTCTTCTCTCTGCGAACGCTGACACCGCGTCGTACCGCTGTAGCACGCGTGTCTGCCAACTCGTGCGAAAGCCGGGTATCAAGCACAGACGTGGCGCGAATCGTACGCCGTGCTCGAAACGCCGAGCGAAACCAAGTTTCGACGGAGTTCGCCGCCGCTTCCTACTTTGGATGGAAATTTCCGCCGGGTCCACCAGGTTCGAGCTTCGCGCCGAGAAACGAAAACGCGGCACGCTCCATACGAAAGAGTCGGATGTACGCGAGAACGTAAACGAAAGGATCTGCTCTCCCGGGAACGAGCACGGCGACTTTCTTCGGAAATTTACAATTTTGATGCGCGACGTTGCCTAGCGAAGCGATCACGGTGTCGGTGTTCGAGGCGGGCTTCCTCCGTCTTCCGCTCGTATTCCGCGCTCGCAATCGTTCACGGTCCGTCGACCACATCCGCGAAACACCCTCGCCACCGCTGTTCGCTTCTCGCGAACGTCCGCGTGCGCGCCCCTTCTTTTCGCAACGTTCCAAACGTCCCGTGCTGTCGCAAAAATTACCTCGTTGCAAAAAGACACCGAGTTTTATCGCGACCAGCGGCAGAACGAAGGAACCGATTCGCCGCGCTGCCTACGTGCTCTGGACGCCGTTAGCGAGCGCTCGCGCGGGCCGGCGTTGTTGTAAATATAATCGATCGTGGCGCGTAACGCGCGTCCACGTAAGATTTGCGTTTGCCAATCGTAGCCGAACTCGACAGCAAACGCGGCGCTTCGGCGAGAGAAGAAGGGAAAAGAGGATAAAAGGAGAAGAGGGGAAAGAAGAAAATGAAAAAGAAGGGGAGCAAAACGGTGGACGGTTGGGAAATAACAGGCGGCAGAGGCGTGGTCGGCGTCGATCGTCGAGGGTAAAGCGCGAACGGGCTGTCATATTCGCAACAAAGGGCGAAAGTCAGAGTGGATCTCGGTGCGGGGCGGCGCAGCTAAGCGTTCGGGTTTGAAAGCACGTTCCAGCCTTTTGATCGCCAGGCTGTTTTCTTCCGTGCGGCCTCTTTCATCGTTCCACGCTACGGATTTTCAGCTGAATTTACGCCTGAAATCAGCGGTTTCCTCGTCGGTTACTAGTTGGAGTCGTCTGATAGACGAGTAGGTGGGAGGGAGCGACCGGCAATTAACTTAGCAGTCGATTCTAGCCAGTTTCGAAGTTTCGTAACCCGGCACGTTGGATCCGGTAAATCTGTTAGATCCGTGGCAGCCGAGCCGTGGGGCAGACAGGAACGAAAGGCACGTCGACGGGGCTCTCCAGTAATTTCACCGATATGTTCGTCCGTCGCGCGATTAAAATCCTCTCGGAGCCCGCCATACAGTTTCTGCTAGTGGCACGAGTGGCCAACTTTACGAGGGGATAACGCTACGTGATACGAAATCGCACGGCCGAAGCTTGACGTATCCATTCCTTTTCTATTCCGCTTGTTCTGCCTTCTACTCCCGATCTCCCGCTAATTCGCCTTGTTTCATCGGCCGTCTGTAGCGTGGATCGAGGGACATCGGTCCTTAAACTTTTCCCCACGCTGGACAAAGTTTTCTCCTTGATAAGTACCGATTCGTTTCTACTTTGTTCCGATGTTAGCGAAACGGCTCGTTCGTTCCAATAGCAATATTATTGAGCAGTAAAATTCTTCTGCGTGTAAACGCGGATAAAACAATTTCCCCTAGTATTTGTTTGCAACTAACAATTTTTAGCATTTCGTTAATAAATATTTCTTGGCAACAGCATCGTATGAAATATATTAGGTTGTCCGAAAAATGTCTTTTTTCGCAAACGTGGTTTTTACAATAATGCACCTCCGTACAAACGTGAACCAAGTCTGTGAAATGTCTCGGTGTTTATCTCAATAGAACAAAATGGATCGTACGTAATGCGACAAAACGATATAAAGCAAATGACATTGTGCGTCTATTATTTCCTCATAAACAGAAAGAAACTTTTCGGATATCAATCAAACAACTCGTATAGCGTATCTCTTTGAAGAAAACTTGCAAAGGATCGGTTTAACGTCTTAGGTACGATTGAATTTTGTGCGGGGATGTTCCTTCGTAGGGCAGGGTTTGACGCGAACTACGCGTAAACGATACTGCGCCGCAATATGTGGCGGATAATGCTGTTCTCTACGCAAGCACATTGGATAATTAAATGTTAATTTTTCTTAAAGGTACGATACACATACGTGAACTTTAATAATTTACTTTAATAATTAATAATACAATTGAGTGTGATATATTTTAAAGCAGGGCAAAGCACATACACCCACGTCACAATTTTCACATTCAAGCGAGCTAGTGCTTTTCAAATTGTTTTTCGTTTTCTATTTTCTAGCGACATTTTTAGGTTAAAAATTGTAAAATATTGTAAGGATGCGGATAGGAATGTTAAAAAGAGCATCTAATAATGATATATTTATTTTAACGGAAAGCAATAATTGATATCTGACACTTGTGTATCAAAAATAGACTATATATTTTGCCTGTATATATTGTTAACACTGTTATAAAATATTGCGAGGACAAGAAAAGTGTGAAACAAGACAAACGAAAACGTGCGTTTAGCTTAAACGGTGACCGAGTACCTCTCCAAGGTCGGTGCTGCTGATATTTAAAGGGGTCCTCTCTAAGGTCGGTGCAGCTGATATATAAAGGGGGTCCTCTCCAAGGTCGGTGCTGCTGATATTTAAAGGGGTCCTCTCTAAGGTCGGTGCAGCTGATATATAAAGGGGGCCCTCTCCAAGGTCGGTGCTGCTGGTATATAAAGGGGGTCCGATTCCCGGCGGAGCCAGCACCATCCGACCTAGACACGTAAACTAGGCAGATCAGTATAGTCGAACATTAACATTCGAAATTTTTTCGAAATCTTGTAAACCATGGAGATTTTACAAAAGACAAACGATCGGTTCCGAGAAGGAGTTCCCGTCCGGGTGGTTCGAGTCGAATCACTTACCACCATGTGGGTTCGTTTGGCTGGATGGCCGAAGATAACCCAAACACTCAATTTGAAGATGATGGAACATCCCGTGGAGTACTTGCCGAAGGCGAAAAGTTTAAGAACAGGCATGCTAGTCGCCGTGCTAGTAGATTTTAAGGAATCTAGCGCTTGGGAAAGAGCCATCCTTTTACAAAGGACCATGACTGGCTACATCGTCTTTCTAATCGATTGGGGGTTAGAGAGCGAGCAATGTCTCGATTCAATACGGCTGCTGCCCCGTAATTTGGCAAAAATGGCACCGTGGGCTAGAAAAATCGTTCTGCCAGGTGTACGAGAACAACCGATCCAAGGGAAGAGACATCGAGTGGCTCAATTCACCATGTTGAGACGGACAGGGAGCCTAGTCAACATCGATCCTTCTCCAGGAGAAGCAATAACTGCAAGGTTGCTGCTGGACCGAGAGACGGGAGAATCCGCAAGAGATATGGCAGCATACTGGCTGGAGTTGGGATACCTCGATCCCGAATAATCGCTACTATTGCCAGACTCTTTTTTTCTAAGTATAATAATTCTTGTATGTATGGTTTTGTATGTATGGTTGTATGTACAGTTTTATGTGGATATTTGTATTTTTTTTTATATATATGTTACTACTGAATTGTATATTCTTAGTCAAGTATGGTTTTGTATGTCTGGTTTTGTATGTATGGTTTCGTATGTATGATTGTATGTACAGTTTTATGTGGATATTTGTATTTTTCTATATATATTAGTACTGAATTGTATATTCTTAGTGAAGACTGTAGGTGAATAAAAACTAATGAAAGCTTAAAATCTTGTTAACTCTCTCTTATCCTTCCTCCCCATTCACACAAGTCCTACAATACTAAATTTAATGTTCAGCTGTACGAATTGCAAGGTACATAATAAAAAAAAAAGAATAAAAAAGTAAAATAAAATAAAAAAAGGAATAAAAGAAATAAAATAAAATAAAATAAAAAAAGTTAAATTTAAGATATCTTTTAAACTAATCATTTTGCAAATCAAGTACTTGTATACTCCTCTGTAGAGAATCAAAAACTGCGGACCGGATCGTCCATCCAGAAAACGAGAAACCCGAGGAAAAGGAATTGCCCTTGTTGGCGTAAGGTCGCGACATCGTCGCTTCGCTTATCGTTGGACACACGCTGATCGAACAACGACGCCTTTTCACGGATCCCTCGTGTTTTTCCTCCCTTTCGGCTTCGTGACCCACGGAGAAAGACGCCGAGCAACGCGAATCACGACGCGTGGCATAACGTTGTTTCGTCGGCCCGGCCTTTGACGCTGGTCGCGGAAGCGAATCGATACCTCGTCGATCGACGCGTGGCGGCGATACGCGTTGCTCTCGTCCCCCTGAGACGCGTAATTAAGAACGACGATCGAAGAACGACGGAGAATCGACGGACGAGGAGGCGGATGAATTCGTTGGATATCGTGGAGCCGGCGATTATCGCTGCCCGATTAATAACTGCGACCCTCTTCTCCGGAGTTCGTGTGTTACGACGTTTAGTCGCGATATTAACGTACCTCCGAAGATTACAGGCGTAAGCCTGCTTCTTTCGCTTTATCGCGACTCTTCTTACGATCTCCATCGACCGCACCCCTGCGATATTTAATCGCACGGGGGACGAGGATCGTACGAGTGCTCCTCTTTCCCTTACTTCATGACCGATCTCCCTTGAGCGATACTCGACGTCGATCGAGTCAAGTACCTTCGGCTTTGCATCAACGTCGGCTATCGCGTCGTTCCGTGTCGCGGCATTTTCCATTTTAAAGGGATTCTTCGTTTCACATCGTAACGTCCTACGTCGCGTTATATGGTCGTTCGAACGACGAAACTAAGATCCAACCTTTTCATACTTATTCGTATCTAGATCTCGAGTCGGTTATTAATCGTCCGGCGGCACACAGCGCTGTTATCTCCGAACCGAGAGAGCAACGTCGAAAGAAACGGCGCAGCCGGCCGAAACTCGCTCGCTCCAAGAATCCCGTGGCTCTCTTTTTCGTCCGCGGTCACCCTTTGTCCGTGAATTGGCATTAAGCCGCACCCCGATCTGTGCGCATATCGTGTTCCACTGCGAACACTGTAAAGGGCAATTGTACGTCGAGTCCTACGCGGAAGCCGTTATCCCACGGGTTACATTATCGCAGCCCGTGGTTTCCGTATACTCGCCCTATAGCGAGCCGCGTTAATTCCAATTTATTCGCCCTTTCGAAACGTGGCTAGAAACTTGATCCGTCTTACGTTCGAGAGTCCGTATCCTCGATACGAGAGATCGATCGACGTATTCCACGTATTCGTCTCTTTTAAGCCGCCAAAGTAGCCCCGCCAAAGTAGCGCCAAAGCCCCGATCCTTTAGCATTTAATATATATCCTATGCTTTATCGTTCTTGCATTGTTTTGTTCCTCGACGATGCACTAATCGGAGCAGATGCAAAGTGTTGGATAATCGATTCGACACAATAGGATCTCGAGCGACAGGCGTCGTAAACCCAAGGACAACCATGCCCGGACAGTATCACGGTTACGAGCGCGAAGCCTTTTAATCGTCTTTCGCTCGTAATATGCGCTCGTACGCGCGTGTTACGCCGATCCCGACACCGATCTCGATCAACCGCGAGATCGCCAAATTAACGCTTAAAGCGACCTTCCAATCGCTACGTTCGGATCGCGTCGTCGGCGCAGGTACCGCAGTCGAGGTTGACACCTCCTCCTTCGCTCGGCTCGTCGTTTCTTGCTGGATCGCGAGAGAAAAGGGCTGATATCCTCTGAAACGCGCGACGCGGCATCGAGTTGGACCTCGTCGCGTTCTACGTATATCGACGATCCGTCAGAGAAGAACATCGGGAATCCTCGATCGCAGACTCTCGAGCCGTCAAGCCACTCACGCCCGCTTTTCGCTCGATGCGCTACCCAGAGAAAAAAACGAAAATAGAGGTAACCGATCGAGCGCGTTTCCGCTTACGCCAACGAGGAGAATCTCTCGAAAAGACGAATCGATTCGTTAAGAATACGGACAAACTGTGTTCCGGGTTTGCCTTCGGCGTCGCTGGACCTTACGCGGAGATCGTTCCGCGGCAACGACGATAAATCCTATGCCCTGGCGAATTCCCTAGTTTAGCCTGCGTGGGTCTAGCGAATTATCCGTCCTCTTTTGTCGACAGTCGCGATCACCGGCAACGAGCTTGCAACCCGCTCGAAATCGTTGCCGTTATAAATTGCGTAGCGATAGGAAGACATCGATGCGTCGATCGAATCGAGGGGATGTAACGTCTGTGCGCGCATTTAGTTTCTAGAATCGCCAACGACAAGTTTATTATCGACGATTTATTATTTAAAACGGCCGTTAACGAGACACCGTTTACCTACGACCGATCTAGTCGCACTTACATCGAGTTGCTTTCCGTGGTTCGAACGATTCGAATTCGTACAGCCGATTTAAAGGATTTTATCGACGACCGAACCTCGAGGACCGAAATTACGAGCATCGACAGCCTGATGATAACGCGTCGCCATTCTTCGGGCGTATTTCGATCGCTGTTAATCCGGCCTCGTTCTGCGAGCCGCAATCCGACCGAACTCTCGACGGAAAAATCCTCGACGAGTGCGTCTCTGATCGAGACGACGCGGCGACGACGACGTCTGGAACGTCGAATCCCTCTGCGATCCTTAACGACGCGACACACGCGAGAACTCGAAGCGGGAGAGTGGAACCGCGCCGGGTCGGTATCGGAGTACTCTCAGGCCGGGTATGCAGGCTTTATTTGCCCGTGATAGAGGAGTTGCATAAGGAGAAGGCGAGTACACGGACGACTGGTGGGAGCGATGAAGCGGTGCTAGAGGGAGAAGCTAGGTTTTGCGAACGTGGACGATTGAGAAGGAACGAGAAGGGAGGGTTAGGTCGAGCAGGTCGTTGACGGTTGGAGGATGATGCCGTGTGGTCCCAGGGTCGATCCCGGCCCGCCACCACCCCGACGCCGCAACCACCAAGCGTCGGCTAACTACTTCTCGCAGATGTACGCGTGTACGTATAAAGGCGCACACTTGCGCGACTCGGGCCTACCTCTCCCCACCCAGCGCCGCTCCAACGACCGCTTCTCATCCACTTTCATCCACTCCGATCTACCGACCTTCTCGTCCTTCTCTCCTCCGCCCTCTCCTACGCCACTCTACGTTCCGCTCTACGCTCCCGTCTGCGTTTCGGTCTACATGGTGGCCAAGCCTCGGCCGAATCCTAGGCCACCATGTACCGCATACGATACGAACGTATCCTCGTCGACGTCGGATCACCGAGAGAGCGGGCTGCTGTCGCGCACAGGCACGCTACGACGCACAGCGTTACTCTCTTCTCTCTGCGAACGCTGACACCGCGTCGTACCGCTGTAGCACGCGTGTCTGCCAACTCGTGCGAAAGCCGGGTATCAAGCACAGACGTGGCGCGAATCGTACGCCGTGCTCGAAACGCCGAGCGAAACCAAGTTTCGACGGAGTTCGCCGCCGCTTCCTACTTTGGATGGAAATTTCCGCCGGGTCCACCAGGTTCGAGCTTCGCGCCGAGAAACGAAAACGCGGCACGCTCCATACGAAAGAGTCGGATGTACGCGAGAACGTAAACGAAAGGATCTGCTCTCCCGGGAACGAGCACGGCGACTTTCTTCGGAAATTTACAATTTTGATGCGCGGCGTTGCCTAGCGAAGCGATCACGGTGTCGGTGTTCGAGGCGGGCTTCCTCCGTCTTCCGCTCGTATTCCGCGCTCGCAATCGTTCACGGTCCGTCGACCACATCCGCGAAACGCCCTCGCCACCGCTGTTCGCTTCTCGCGAACGTCCGCGTGCGCGCCCCTTCTTTTCGCAACGTTCCAAACGTCCCGTGCTGTCGCAAAAATTACCTCGTTGCAAAAAGACACCGAGTTTTATCGCGACCAGCGGCAGAACGAAGGAACCGATTCGCCGCGCTGCCTACGTGCTCTGGACGCCGTTAGCGAGCGCTCGCGCGGGCCGGCGTTGTTGTAAATATAATCGATCGTGGCGCGTAACGCGCGTCCACGTAAGATTTGCGTTTGCCAATCGTAGCCGAACTCGACAGCAAACGCGGCGCTTCGGCGAGAGAAGAAGGGAAAAGAGGATAAAAGGAGAAGAGGGGAAAGAAGAAAATGAAAAAGAAGGGGAGCAAAACGGTGGACGGTTGGGAAATAACAGGCGGCAGAGGCGTGGTCGGCGTCGATCGTCGAGGGTAAAGCGCGAACGGGCTGTCATATTCGCAACAAAGGGCGAAAGTCAGAGTGGATCTCGGTGCGGGGCGGCGCAGCTAAGCGTTCGGGTTTGAAAGCACGTTCCAGCCTTTTGATCGCCAGGCTGTTTTCTTCCGTGCGGCCTCTTTCATCGTTCCACGCTACGGATTTTCAGCTGAATTTACGCCTGAAATCAGCGGTTTCTTCGTCGGTTACTAGTTGGAGTCGTCTGATAGACGAGTAGGTGGGAGGGAGCGACCGGCAATTAACTTAGCAGTCGATTCTAGCCAGTTTCGAAGTTTCGTAACCCGGCACGTTGGATCCGGTAAATCTGTTAGATCCGTGGCAGCCGAGCCGTGGGGCAGACAGGAACGAAAGGCACGTCGACGGGGCTCTCCAGTAATTTCACCGATATGTTCGTCCGTCGCGCGATTAAAATCCTCTCGGAGCCCGCCATACAGTTTCTGCTAGTGGCACGAGTGGCCAACTTTGCGAGGGGATAACGCTACGTGATACGAAATCGCACGGCCGAAGCTTGACGTATCCATTCCTTTTCTATTCCGCTTGTTCTGCCTTCTACTCCCGATCTCCCGCTAATTCGCCTTGTTTCATCGGCCGTCTGTAGCGTGGATCGAGGGACATCGGTCCTTAAACTTTTCCCCACGCTGGACAAAGTTTTCTCCTTGATAAGTACCGATTCGTTTCTACTTTGTTCCGATGTTAGCGAAACGGCTCGTTCGTTCCAATAGCAATATTATTGAGCAGTAAAATTCTTCTGCGTGTAAACGCGGATAAAACAATTTCCCCTAGTATTTGTTTGCAACTAACAATTTTTAGCATTTCGTTAATAAATATTTCTTGGCAACAGCATCGTATGAAATATATTAGGTTGTCCGAAAAATGTCTTTTTTCGCAAACGTGGTTTTTACAATAATGCACCTCCGTACAAACGTGAACCAAGTCTGTGAAATGTCTCGGTGTTTATCTCAATAGAACAAAATGGATCGTACGTAATGCGACAAAACGATATAAAGCAAATGACATTGTGCGTCTATTATTTCCTCATAAACAGAAAGAAACTTTTCGGATATCAATCAAACAACTCGTATAGCGTATCTCTTTGAAGAAAACTTGCAAAGGATCGGTTTAACGTCTTAGGTACGATTGAATTTTGTGCGGGGATGTTCCTTCGTAGGGCAGGGTTTGACGCGAACTACGCGTAAACGATACTGCGCCGCAATATGTGGCGGATAATGCTGTTCTCTACGCAAGCACATTGGATAATTAAATGTTAATTTTTCTTAAAGGTACGATACACATACGTGAACTTTAATAATTTACTTTAATAATTAATAATACAATTGAGTGTGATATATTTTAAAGCAGGGCAAAGCACATACACCCACGTCACAATTTTCACATTCAAGCGAGCTAGTGCTTTTCAAATTGTTTTTCGTTTTCTATTTTCTAGCGACATTTTTAGGTTAAAAATTGTAAAATATTGTAAGGATGCGGATAGGAATGTTAAAAAGAGCATCTAATAATGATATATTTATTTTAACGGAAAGCAATAATTGATATCTGACACTTGTGTATCAAAAATAGACTATATATTTTGCCTGTATATATTGTTAACACTGTTATAAAATATTGCGAGGACAAGAAAAGTGTGAAACAAGACAAACGAAAACGTGCGTTTAGCTTAAACGGTGACCGAGTACCTCTCCAAGGTCGGTGCTGCTGATATTTAAAGGGGTCCTCTCTAAGGTCGGTGCAGCTGATATATAAAGGGGGTCCTCTCCAAGGTCGGTGCTGCTGATATTTAAAGGGGTCCTCTCTAAGGTCGGTGCAGCTGATATATAAAGGGGGCCCTCTCCAAGGTCGGTGCTGCTGGTATATAAAGGGGGTCCGATTCCCGGCGGAGCCAGCACCATCCGACCTAGACACGTAAACTAGGCAGATCAGTATAGTCGAACATTAACATTCGAAATTTTTTCGAAATCTTGTAAACCATGGAGATTTTACAAAAGACAAACGATCGGTTCCGAGAAGGAGTTCCCGTCCGGGTGGTTCGAGTCGAATCACTTACCACCATGTGGGTTCGTTTGGCTGGATGGCCGAAGATAACCCAAACACTCAATTTGAAGATGATGGAACATCCCGTGGAGTACTTGCCGAAGGCGAAAAGTTTAAGAACAGGCATGCTAGTCGCCGTGCTAGTAGATTTTAAGGAATCTAGCGCTTGGGAAAGAGCCATCCTTTTACAAAGGACCATGACTGGCTACATCGTCTTTCTAATCGATTGGGGGTTAGAGAGCGAGCAATGTCTCGATTCAATACGGCTGCTGCCCCGTAATTTGGCAAAAATGGCACCGTGGGCTAGAAAAATCGTTCTGCCAGGTGTACGAGAACAACCGATCCAAGGGAAGAGACATCGAGTGGCCCAATTCACCATGTTGAGACGGACAGGGAGCCTAGTCAACATCGATCCTTCTCCAGGAGAAGCAATAACTGCAAGGTTGCTGCTGGACCGAGAGCCGGGAGAATCCGCAAGAGATATGGCAGCATACTGGCTGGAGTTGGGATACCTCGATCCCGAATAATCGCTACTATTGCCAGACTCTTTTTTTCTAAGTATAATAATTCTTGTATGTATGGTTTTGTATGTATGGTTGTATGTACAGTTTTATGTGGATATTTGTATTTTTTTTTATATATATGTTACTACTGAATTGTATATTCTTAGTCAAGTATGGTTTTGTATGTCTGGTTTTGTATGTATGGTTTCGTATGTATGATTGTATGTACAGTTTTATGTGGATATTTGTATTTTTCTATATATATTAGTACTGAATTGTATATTCTTAGTGAAGACTGTAGGTGAATAAAAACTAATGAAAGCTTAAAATCTTGTTAACTCTCTCTTATCCTTCCTCCCCATTCACACAAGTCCTACAATACTAAATTTAATGTTCAGCTGTACGAATTGCAAGGTACATAATAAAAAAAAAAGAATAAAAAAGTAAAATAAAATAAAAAAAGGAATAAAAGAAATAAAATAAAATAAAATAAAAAAAGTTAAATTTAAGATATCTTTTAAACTAATCATTTTGCAAATCAAGTACTTGTATACTCCTCTGTAGAGAATCAAAAACTGCGGACCGGATCGTCCATCCAGAAAACGAGAAACCCGAGGAAAAGGAATTGCCCGTGTTGGCGTAAGGTCGCGACATCGTCGCTTCGCTTATCGTTGGACACACGCTGATCGAACAACGACGCCTTTTCACGGATCCCTCGTGTTTTTCCTCCCTTTCGGCTTCGTGACCCACGGAGAAAGACGCCGAGCAACGCGAATCACGACGCGTGGCATAACGTTGTTTCGTCGGCCCGGCCTTTGACGCTGGTCGCGGAAGCGAATCGATACCTCGTTGATCGACGCGTGGCGGCGATACGCGTTGCTCCCGTCCCCCTGAGACGCGTAATTAAGAACGACGATCGAAGAACGACGGAGAATCGACGGACGAGGAGGCGGATGAATTCGTTGGATATCGTGGAGCCGGCGATTATCGCTGCCCGATTAATAACTGCGACCCTCTTCTCCGGAGTTCGTGTGTTACGACGTTTAGTCGCGATATTAACGTACCTCCGAAGATTACAGGCGTAAGCCTGCTTCGTTCGCTTTATCGCGACTCTTCTTACGATCTCCATCGACCGCACCCCTGCGATATTTAATCGCACGGGGGACGAGGATCGTACGAGTGCTCCTCTTTCCCTTACTTCATGACCGATCTCCCTTGAGCGATACTCGACGTCGATCGAGTCAAGTACCTTCGGCTTTGCATCAACGTCGGCTATCGCGTTGTTCCGTGTCGCGGCATTTTCCATTTTAAAGGGATTCTTCGTTTCACATCGTAACGTCCTACGTCGCGTTATATGGTCGTTCGAACGACGAAACTAAGATCCAACCTTTTCATACTTATTCGTATCTAGATCTCGAGTCGGTTATTAATCGTCCGGCGGCACACAGCGCTGTTATCTCCGAACCGAGAGAGCAACGTCGAAAGAAACGGCGCAGCCGGCCGAAACTCGCTCGCTCCAAGAATCCCGTGGCTCTCTTTTTCGTCCGCGGTCACCCTTTGTCCGTGAATTGGCATTAAGCCGCACCCCGATCTGTGCGCATATCGTGTTCCACTGCGAACACTGTAAAGGGCAATTGTACGTCGAGTCCTACGCGGAAGCCGTTATCCCACGGGTTACATTATCGCAGCCCGTGGTTTCCGTATACTCGCCCTATAGCGAGCCGCGTTAATTCCAATTTATTCGCCCTTTCGAAACGTGGCTAGAAACTTGATCCGTCTTACGTTCGAGAGTCCGTATCCTCGATACGAGAGATCGATCGACGTATTCCCCGTATTCGTCTCTTTTAAGCCGCCAAAGTAGCCCCGCCAAAGTAGCGCCAAAGCCCCGATCCTTTAGCATTTAATATATATCCTATGCTTTATCGTTCTTGCATTGTTTTGTTCCTCGACGATGCACTAATCGGAGCAGATGCAAAGTGTTGGATAATCGATTCGACACAATAGGATCTCGAGCGACAGGCGTCGTAAACCCAAGGACAACCATGCCCGGACAGTATCACGGTTACGAGCGCGAAGCCTTTTAATCGTCTTTCGCTCGTAATATGCGCTCGTACGCGCGTGTTACGCCGATCCCGACACCGATCTCGATCAACCGCGAGATCGCCAAATTAACGCTTAAAGCGACCTTCCAATCGCTACGTTCGGATCGCGTCGTCGGCGCAGGTACCGCAGTCGAGGTTGACACCTCCTCCTTCGCTCGGCTCGTCGTTTCTTGCTGGATCGCGAGAGAAAAGGGCTGATATCCTCTGAAACGCGCGACGCGGCATCGAGTTGGACCTCGTCGCGTTCTACGTATATCGACGATCCGTCAGAGAAGAACATCGGGAATCCTCGATCGCAGACTCTCGAGCCGTCAAGCCACTCACGCCCGCTTTTCGCTCGATGCGCTACCCAGAGAAAAAAACGAAAATAGAGGTAACCGATCGAGCGCGTTTCCGCTTACGCCAACGAGGAGAATCTCTCGAAAAGACGAATCGATTCGTTAAGAATACGGACAAACTGTGTTCCGGGTTTGCCTTCGGCGTCGCTGGACCTTACGCGGAGATCGTTCCGCGGCAACGACGATAAATCCTATGCCCTGGCGAATTCCCTAGTTTAGCCTGCGTGGGTCTAGCGAATTATCCGTCCTCTTTTGTCGACAGTCGCGATCACCGGCAACGAGCTTGCAACCCGCTCGAAATCGTTGCCGTTATAAATTGCGTAGCGATAGGAAGACATCGATGCGTCGATCGAATCGAGGGGATGTAACGTCTGTGCGCGCATTTAGTTTCTAGAATCGCCAACGACAAGTTTATTATCGACGATTTATTATTTAAAACGGCCGTTAACGAGACACCGTTTACCTACGACCGATCTAATCGCACTTACATCGAGTTGCTTTCCGTGGTTCGAACGATTCGAATTCGTACAGCCGATTTAAAGGATTTTATCGACGACCGAACCTCGAGGACCGAAATTACGAGCATCGACAGCCTGATGATAACGCGTCGCCATTCTTCGGGCGTATTTCGATCGCTGTTAATCCGGCCTCGTTCTGCGAGCCGCAATCCGACCGAACTCTCGACGGAAAAATCCTCGACGAGTGCGTCTCTGATCGAGACGACGCGGCGACGACGACGTCTGGAACGTCGAATCCCTCTGCGATCCTTAACGACTCGACACACGCGAGAACTCGAAGCGGGAGAGTGGAACCGCGCCGGGTCGGTATCGGAGTACTCTCAGGCCGGGTATGCAGGCTTTATTTGCCCGTGATAGAGGAGTTGCATAAGGAGAAGGCGAGTACACGGACGACTGGTGGGAGCGATGAAGCGGTGCTAGAGGGAGAAGCTAGGTTTTGCGAACGTGGACGATTGAGAAGGAACGAGAAGGGAGGGTTAGGTCGAGCAGGTCGTTGACGGTTGGAGGATGATGCCGTGTGGTCCCAGGGTCGATCCCGGCCCGCCACCACCCCGACGCCGCAACCACCAAGCGTCGGCTAACTACTTCTCGCAGATGTACGCGTGTACGTATAAAGGCGCACACTTGCGCGACTCGGGCCTACCTCTCCCCATCCAGCGCCGCTCCAACGACCGCTTCTCATCCACTTTCATCCACTCCGATCTACCGACCTTCTCGTCCTTCTCTCCTCCGCCCTCTCCTACGCCACTCTACGTTCCGCTCTACGCTCCCGTCTGCGTTTCGGTCTACATGGTGGCCAAGCCTCGGCCGAATCCTAGGCCACCATGTACCGCATACGATACGAACGTATCCTCGTCGACGTCGGATCACCGAGAGAGCGGGCTGCTGTCGCGCACAGGCACGCTACGACGCACAGCGTTACTCTCTTCTCTCTGCGAACGCTGACACCGCGTCGTACCGCTGTAGCACGCGTGTCTGCCAACTCGTGCGAAAGCCGGGTATCAAGCACAGACGTGGCGCGAATCGTACGCCGTGCTCGAAACGCCGAGCGAAACCAAGTTTCGACGGAGTTCGCCGCCGCTTCCTACTTTGGATGGAAATTTCCGCCGGGTCCACCAGGTTCGAGCTTCGCGCCGAGAAACGAAAACGCGGCACGCTTCATACGAAAGAGTCGGATGTACGCGAGAACGTAAACGAAAGGATCTGCTCTCCCGGGAACGAGCACGGCGACTTTCTTCGGAAATTTACAATTTTGATGCGCGGCGTTGCCTAGCGAAGCGATCACGGTGTCGGTGTTCGAGGCGGGCTTCCTCCGTCTTCCGCTCGTATTCCGCGCTCGCAATCGTTCACGGTCCGTCGACCACATCCGCGAAACACCCTCGCCACCGCTGTTCGCTTCTCGCGAACGTCCGCGTGCGCGCCCCTTCTTTTCGCAACGTTCCAAACGTCCCGTGCTGTCGCAAAAATTACCTCGTTGCAAAAAGACACCGAGTTTTATCGCGACCAGCGGCAGAACGAAGGAACCGATTCGCCGCGCTGCCTACGTGCTCTGGACGCCGTTAGCGAGCGCTCGCGCGGGCCGGCGTTGTTGTAAATATAATCGATCGTGGCGCGTAACGCGCGTCCACGTAAGATTTGCGTTTGCCAATCGTAGCCGAACTCGACAGCAAACGCGGCGCTTCGGCGAGAGAAGAAGGGAAAAGAGGATAAAAGGAGAAGAGGGGAAAGAAGAAAATGAAAAAGAAGGGGAGCAAAACGGTGGACGGTTGGGAAATAACAGGCGGCAGAGGCGTGGTCGGCGTCGATCGTCGAGGGTAAAGCGCGAACGGGCTGTCATATTCGCAACAAAGGGCGAAAGTCAGAGTGGATCTCGGTGCGGGGCGGCGCAGCTAAGCGTTCGGGTTTGAAAGCACGTTCCAGCCTTTTGATCGCCAGGCTGTTTTCTTCCGTGCGGCCTCTTTCATCGTTCCACGCTACGGATTTTCAGCTGAATTTACGCCTGAAATCAGCGGTTTCCTCGTCGGTTACTAGTTGGAGTCGTCTGATAGACGAGTAGGTGGGAGGGAGCGACCGGCAATTAACTTAGCAGTCGATTCTAGCCAGTTTCGAAGTTTCGTAACCCGGCACGTTGGATCCGGTAAATCTGTTAGATCCGTGGCAGCCGAGCCGTGGGGCAGACAGGAACGAAAGGCACGTCGACGGGGCTCTCCAGTAATTTCACCGATATGTTCGTCCGTCGCGCGATTAAAATCCTCTCGGAGCCCGCCATACAGTTTCTGCTAGTGGCACGAGTGGCCAACTTTACGAGGGGATAACGCTACGTGATACGAAATCGCACGGCCGAAGCTTGACGTATCCATTCCTTTTCTATTCCGCTTGTTCTGCCTTCTACGCCCGATCTCCCGCTAATTCGCCTTGTTTCATCGGCCGTCTGTAGCGTGGATCGAGGGACATCGGTCCTTAAACTTTTCCCCACGCTGGACAAAGTTTTCTCCTTGATAAGTACCGATTCGTTTCTACTTTGTTCCGATGTTAGCGAAACGGCTCGTTCGTTCCAATAGCAATATTATTGAGCAGTAAAATTCTTCTGCGTGTAAACGCGGATAAAACAATTTCCCCTAGTATTTGTTTGCAACTAACAATTTTTAGCATTTCGTTAATAAATATTTCTTGGCAACAGCATCGTATGAAATATATTAGGTTGTCCGAAAAATGTCTTTTTTCGCAAACGTGGTTTTTACAATAATGCACCTCCGTACAAACGTGAACCAAGTCTGTGAAATGTCTCGGTGTTTATCTCAATAGAACAAAATGGATCGTACGTAATGCGACAAAACGATATAAAGCAAATGACATTGTGCGTCTATTATTTCCTCATAAACAGAAAGAAACTTTTCGGATATCAATCAAACAACTCGTATAGCGTATCTCTTTGAAGAAAACTTGCAAAGGATCGGTTTAACGTCTTAGGTACGATTGAATTTTGTGCGGGGATGTTCCTTCGTAGGGCAGGGTTTGACGCGAACTACGCGTAAACGATACTGCGCCGCAATATGTGGCGGATAATGCTGTTCTCTACGCAAGCACATTGGATAATTAAATGTTAATTTTTCTTAAAGGTACGATACACATACGTGAACTTTAATAATTTACTTTAATAATTAATAATACAATTGAGTGTGATATATTTTAAAGCAGGGCAAAGCACATACACCCACGTCACAATTTTCACATTCAAGCGAGCTAGTGCTTTTCAAATTGTTTTTCGTTTTCTATTTTCTAGCGACATTTTTAGTTTAAAAATTGTAAAATATTGTAAGGATGCGGATAGGAATGTTAAAAAGAGCATCTAATAATGATATATTTATTTTAACGGAAAGCAATAATTGATATCTGACACTTGTGTATCAAAAATAGACTATATATTTTGCCTGTATATATTGTTAACACTGTTATAAAATATTGCGAGGACAAGAAAAGTGTGAAACAAGACAAACGAAAACGTGCGTTTAGCTTAAACGGTGACCGAGTACCTCTCCAAGGTCGGTGCTGCTGATATTTAAAGGGGTCCTCTCTAAGGTCGGTGCAGCTGATATATAAAGGGGGTCCTCTCCAAGGTCGGTGCTGCTGATATTTAAAGGGGTCCTCTCTAAGGTCGGTGCAGCTGATATATAAAGGGGGCCCTCTCCAAGGTCGGTGCTGCTGGTATATAAAGGGGGTCCGATTCCCGGCGGAGCCAGCACCATCCGACCTAGACACGTAAACTAGGCAGATCAGTATAGTCGAACATTAACATTCGAAATTTTTTCGAAATCTTGTAAACCATGGAGATTTTACAAAAGACAAACGATCGGTTCCGAGAAGGAGTTCCCGTCCGGGTGGTTCGAGTCGAATCACTTACCACCATGTGGGTTCGTTTGGCTGGATGGCCGAAGATAACCCAAACACTCAATTTGAAGATGATGGAACATCCCGTGGAGTACTTGCCGAAGGCGAAAAGTTTAAGAACAGGCATGCTAGTCGCCGTGCTAGTAGATTTTAAGGAATCTAGCGCTTGGGAAAGAGCCATCCTTTTACAAAGGACCATGACTGGCTACATCGTCTTTCTAATCGATTGGGGGTTAGAGAGCGAGCAATGTCTCGATTCAATACGGCTGCTGCCCCGTAATTTGGCAAAAATGGCACCGTGGGCTAGAAAAATCGTTCTGCCAGGTGTACGAGAACAACCGATCCAAGGGAAGAGACATCGAGTGGCCCAATTCACCATGTTGAGACGGACAAGGAGCCTAGTCAACATCGATCCTTCTCCAGGAGAAGCAATAACTGCAAGGTTGCTGCTGGACCGAGAGCCGGGAGAATCCGCAAGAGATATGGCAGCATACTGGCTGGAGTTGGGATACCTCGATCCCGAATAATCGCTACTATTGCCAGACTCTTTTTTTCTAAGTATAATAATTCTTGTATGTATGGTTTTGTATGTATGGTTGTATGTACAGTTTTATGTGGATATTTGTATTTTTTTTTATATATATGTTACTACTGAATTGTATATTCTTAGTCAAGTATGGTTTTGTATGTCTGGTTTTGTATGTATGGTTTCGTATGTATGATTGTATGTACAGTTTTATGTGGATATTTGTATTTTTCTATATATATTAGTACTGAATTGTATATTCTTAGTGAAGACTGTAGGTGAATAAAAACTAATGAAAGCTTAAAATCTTGTTAACTCTCTCTTATCCTTCCTCCCCATTCACACAAGTCCTACAATACTAAATTTAATGTTCAGCTGTACGAATTGCAAGGTACATAATAAAAAAAAAAGAATAAAAAAGTAAAATAAAATAAAAAAAGGAATAAAAGAAATAAAATAAAATAAAATAAAAAAAGTTAAATTTAAGATATCTTTTAAACTAATCATTTTGCAAATCAAGTACTTGTATACTCCTCTGTAGAGAATCAAAAACTGCGGACCGGATCGTCCATCCAGAAAACGAGAAACCCGAGGAAAAGGAATTGCCCGTGTTGGCGTAAGGTCGCGACATCGTCGCTTCGCTTATCGTTGGACACACGCTGATCGAACAACGACGCCTTTTCACGGATCCCTCGTGTTTTTCCTCCCTTTCGGCTTCGTGACCCACGGAGAAAGACGCCGAGCAACGCGAATCACGACGCGTGGCATAACGTTGTTTCGTCGGCCCGGCCTTTGACGCTGGTCGCGGAAGCGAATCGATACCTCGTCGATCGACGCGTGGCGGCGATACGCGTTGCTCTCGTCCCCCTGAGACGCGTAATTAAGAACGACGATCGAAGAACGACGGAGAATCGACGGACGAGGAGGCGGATGAATTCGTTGGATATCGTGGAGCCGGCGATTATCGCTGCCCGATTAATAACTGCGACCCTCTTCTCCGGAGTTCGTGTGTTACGACGTTTAGTCGCGATATTAACGTACCTCCGAAGATTACAGGCGTAAGCCTGCTTCGTTCGCTTTATCGCGACTCTTCTTACGATCTCCATCGACCGCACCCCTGCGATATTTAATCGCACGGGGGACGAGGATCGTACGAGTGCTCCTCTTTCCCTTACTTCATGACCGATCTCCCTTGAGCGATACTCGACGTCGATCGAGTCAAGTACCTTCGGCTTTGCATCAACGTCGGCTATCGCGTCGTTCCGTGTCGCGGCATTTTCCATTTTAAAGGGATTCTTCGTTTCACATCGTAACGTCCTACGTCGCGTTATATGGTCGTTCGAACGACGAAACTAAGATCCAACCTTTTCATACTTATTCGTATCTAGATCTCGAGTCGGTTATTAATCGTCCGGCGGCACACAGCGCTGTTATCTCCGAACCGAGAGAGCAACGTCGAAAGAAACGGCGCAGCCGGCCGAAACTCGCTCGCTCCAAGAATCCCGTGGCTCTCTTTTTCGTCCGCGGTCACCCTTTGTTCGTGAATTGGCATTAAGCCGCACCCCGATCTGTGCGCATATCGTGTTCCACTGCGAACACTGTAAAGGGCAATTGTACGTCGAGTCCTACGCGGAAGCCGTTATCCCACGGGTTACATTATCGCAGCCCGTGGTTTCCGTATACTCGCCCTATAGCGAGCCGCGTTAATTCCAATTTATTCGCCCTTTCGAAACGTGGCTAGAAACTTGATCCGTCTTACGTTCGAGAGTCCGTATCCTCGATACGAGAGATCGATCGACGTATTCCACGTATTCGTCTCTTTTAAGCCGCCAAAGTAGCCCCGCCAAAGTAGCGCCAAAGCCCCGATCCTTTAGCATTTAATATATATCCTATGCTTTATCGTTCTTGCATTGTTTTGTTCCTCGACGATGCACTAATCGGAGCAGATGCAAAGTGTTGGATAATCGATTCGACACAATAGGATCTCGAGCGACAGGCGTCGTAAACCCAAGGACAACCATGCCCGGACAGTATCACGGTTACGAGCGCGAAGCCTTTTAATCGTCTTTCGCTCGTAATATGCGCTCGTACGCGCGTGTTACGCCGATCCCGACACCGATCTCGATCAACCGCGAGATCGCCAAATTAACGCTTAAAGCGACCTTCCAATCGCTACGTTCGGATCGCGTCGTCGGCGCAGGTACCGCAGTCGAGGTTGACACCTCCTCCTTCGCTCGGCTCGTCGTTTCTTGCTGGATCGCGAGAGAAAAGGGCTGATATCCTCTGAAACGCGCGACGCGGCATCGAGTTGGACCTCGTCGCGTTCTACGTATATCGACGATCCGTCAGAGAAGAACATCGGGAATCCTCGATCGCAGACTCTCGAGCCGTCAAGCCACTCACGCCCGCTTTTCGCTCGATGCGCTACCCAGAGAAAAAAACGAAAATAGAGGTAACCGATCGAGCGCGTTTCCGCTTACGCCAACGAGGAGAATCTCTCGAAAAGACGAATCGATTCGTTAAGAATACGGACAAACTGTGTTCCGGGTTTGCCTTCTGCGTCGCTGGACCTTACGCGGAGATCGTTCCGCGGCAACGACGATAAATCCTATGCCCTGGCGAATTCCCTAGTTTAGCCTGCGTGGGTCTAGCGAATTATCCGTCCTCTTTTGTCGACAGTCGCGATCACCGGCAACGAGCTTGCAACCCGCTCGAAATCGTTGCCGTTATAAATTGCGTAGCGATAGGAAGACATCGATGCGTCGATCGAATCGAGGGGATGTAACGTCTGTGCGCGCATTTAGTTTCTAGAATCGCCAACGACAAGTTTATTATCGACGATTTATTATTTAAAACGGCCGTTAACGAGACACCGTTTACCTACGACCGATCTAGTCGCATTTACATCGAGTTGCTTTCCGTGGTTCGAACGATTCGAATTCGTACAGCCGATTTAAAGGATTTTATCGACGACCGAACCTCGAGGACCGAAATTACGAGCATCGACAGCCTGATGATAACGCGTCGCCATTCTTCGGGCGTATTTCGATCGCTGTTAATCCGGCCTCGTTCTGCGAGCCGCAATCCGACCGAACTCTCGACGGAAAAATCCTCGACGAGTGCGTCTCTGATCGAGACGACGCGGCGACGACGACGTCTGGAACGTCGAATCCCTCTGCGATCCTTAACGACTCGACACACGCGAGAACTCGAAGCGGGAGAGTGGAACCGCGCCGGATCGGTATCGGAGTACTCTCAGGCCGGGTATGCAGGCTTTATTTGCCCGTGATAGAGGAGTTGCATAAGGAGAAGGCGAGTACACGGACGACTGGTGGGAGCGATGAAGCGGTGCTAGAGGGAGAAGCTAGGTTTTGCGAACGTGGACGATTGAGAAGGAACGAGAAGGGAGGGTTAGGTCGAGCAGGTCGTTGACGGTTGGAGGATGATGCCGTGTGGTCCCAGGGTCGATCCCGGCCCGCCACCACCCCGACGCCGCAACCACCAAGCGTCGGCTAACTACTTCTCGCAGATGTACGCGTGTACGTATAAAGGCGCACACTTGCGCGACTCGGGCCTACCTCTCCCCATCCAGCGCCGCTCCAACGACCGCTTCTCATCCACTTTCATCCACTCCGATCTACCGACCTTCTCGTCCTTCTCTCCTCCGCCCTCTCCTACGCCACTCTACGTTCCGCTCTACGCTCCCGTCTGCGTTTCGGTCTACATGGTGGCCAAGCCTCGGCCGAATCCTAGGCCACCATGTACCGCATACGATACGAACGTATCCTCGTCGACGTCGGATCACCGAGAGAGCGGGCTGCTGTCGCGCACAGGCACGCTACGACGCACAGCGTTACTCTCTTCTCTCTGCGAACGCTGACACCGCGTCGTACCGCTGTAGCACGCGTGTCTGCCAACTCGTGCGAAAGCCGGGTATCAAGCACAGACGTGGCGCGAATCGTACGCCGTGCTCGAAACGCCGAGCGAAACCAAGTTTCGACGGAGTTCGCCGCCGCTTCCTACTTTGGATGGAAATTTCCGCCGGGTCCACCAGGTTCGAGCTTCGCGCCGAGAAACGAAAACGCGGCACGCTCCATACGAAAGAGTCGGATGTACGCGAGAACGTAAACGAAAGGATCTGCTCTCCCGGGAACGAGCACGGCGACTTTCTTCGGAAATTTACAATTTTGATGCGCGGCGTTGCCTAGCGAAGCGATCACGGTGTCGGTGTTCGAGGCGGGCTTCCTCCGTCTTCCGCTCGTATTCCGCGCTCGCAATCGTTCACGGTCCGTCGACCACATCCGCGAAACACCCTCGCCACCGCTGTTCGCTTCTCGCGAACGTCCGCGTGCGCGCCCCTTCTTTTCGCAACGTTCCAAACGTCCCGTGCTGTCGCAAAAATTACCTCGTTGCAAAAAGACACCGAGTTTTATCGCGACCAGCGGCAGAACGAAGGAACCGATTCGCCGCGCTGCCTACGTGCTCTGGACGCCGTTAGCGAGCGCTCGCGCGGGCCGGCGTTGTTGTAAATATAATCGATCGTGGCGCGTAACGCGCGTCCACGTAAGATTTGCGTTTGCCAATCGTAGCCGAACTCGACAGCAAACGCGGCGCTTCGGCGAGAGAAGAAGGGAAAAGAGGATAAAAGGAGAAGAGGGGAAAGAAGAAAATGAAAAAGAAGGGGAGCAAAACGGTGGACGGTTGGGAAATAACAGGCGGCAGAGGCGTGGTCGGCGTCGATCGTCGAGGGTAAAGCGCGAACGGGCTGTCATATTCGCAACAAAGGGCGAAAGTCAGAGTGGATCTCGGTGCGGGGCGGCGCAGCTAAGCGTTCGGGTTTGAAAGCACGTTCCAGCCTTTTGATCGCCAGGCTGTTTTCTTCCGTGCGGCCTCTTTCATCGTTCCACGCTACGGATTTTCAGCTGAATTTACGCCTGAAATCAGCGGTTTCCTCGTCGGTTACTAGTTGGAGTCGTCTGATAGACGAGTAGGTGGGAGGGAGCGACCGGCAATTAACTTAGCAGTCGATTCTAGCCAGTTTCGAAGTTTCGTAACCCGGCACGTTGGATCCGGTAAATCTGTTAGATCCGTGGCAGCCGAGCCGTGGGGCAGACAGGAACGAAAGGCACGTCGACGGGGCTCTCCAGTAATTTCACCGATATGTTCGTCCGTCGCGCGATTAAAATCCTCTCGGAGTCCGCCATACAGTTTCTGCTAGTGGCACGAGTGGCCAACTTTACGAGGGGATAACGCTACGTGATACGAAATCGCACGGCCGAAGCTTGACGTATCCATTCCTTTTCTATTCCGCTTGTTCTGCCTTCTACTCCCGATCTCCCGCTAATTCGCCTTGTTTCATCGGCCGTCTGTAGCGTGGATCGAGGGACATCGGTCCTTAAACTTTTCCCCACGCTGGACAAAGTTTTCTCCTTGATAAGTACCGATTCGTTTCTACTTTGTTCCGATGTTAGCGAAACGGCTCGTTCGTTCCAATAGCAATATTATTGAGCAGTAAAATTCTTCTGCGTGTAAACGCGGATAAAACAATTTCCCCTAGTATTTGTTTGCAACTAACAATTTTTAGCATTTCGTTAATAAATATTTCTTGGCAACAGCATCGTATGAAATATATTAGGTTGTCCGAAAAATGTCTTTTTTCGCAAACGTGGTTTTTACAATAATGCACCTCCGTACAAACGTGAACCAAGTCTGTGAAATGTCTCGGTGTTTATCTCAATAGAACAAAATGGATCGTACGTAATGCGACAAAACGATATAAAGCAAATGACATTGTGCGTCTATTATTTCCTCATAAACAGAAAGAAACTTTTCGGATATCAATCAAACAACTCGTATAGCGTATCTCTTTGAAGAAAACTTGCAAAGGATCGGTTTAACGTCTTAGGTACGATTGAATTTTATGCGGGGATGTTCCTTCGTAGGGCAGGGTTTGACGCGAACTACGCGTAAACGATACTGCGCCGCAATATGTGGCGGATAATGCTGTTCTCTACGCAAGCACATTGGATAATTAAATGTTAATTTTTCTTAAAGGTACGATACACATACGTGAACTTTAATAATTTACTTTAATAATTAATAATACAATTGAGTGTGATATATTTTAAAGCAGGGCAAAGCACATACACCCACGTCACAATTTTCACATTCAAGCGAGCTAGTGCTTTTCAAATTGTTTTTCGTTTTCTATTTTCTAGCGACATTTTTAGGTTAAAAATTGTAAAATATTGTAAGGATGCGGATAGGAATGTTAAAAAGAGCATCTAATAATGATATATTTATTTTAACGGAAAGCAATAATTGATATCTGACACTTGTGTATCAAAAATAGACTATATATTTTGCCTGTATATATTGTTAACACTGTTATAAAATATTGCGAGGACAAGAAAAGTGTGAAACAAGACAAACGAAAACGTGCGTTTAGCTTAAACGGTGACCGAGTACCTCTCCAAGGTCGGTGCTGCTGATATTTAAAGGGGTCCTCTCTAAGGTCGGTGCAGCTGATATATAAAGGGGGTCCTCTCCAAGGTCGGTGCTGCTGATATTTAAAGGGGTCCTCTCTAAGGTCGGTGCAGCTGATATATAAAGGGGGCCCTCTCCAAGGTCGGTGCTGCTGGTATATAAAGGGGGTCCGATTCCCGGCGGAGCCAGCACCATCCGACCTAGACACGTAAACTAGGCAGATCAGTATAGTCGAACATTAACATTCGAAATTTTTTCGAAATCTTGTAAACCATGGAGATTTTACAAAAGACAAACGATCGGTTCCGAGAAGGAGTTCCCGTCCGGGTGGTTCGAGTCGAATCACTTACCACCATGTGGGTTCGTTTGGCTGGATGGCCGAAGATAACCCAAACACTCAATTTGAAGATGATGGAACATCCCGTGGAGTACTTGCCGAAGGCGAAAAGTTTAAGAACAGGCATGCTAGTCGCCGTGCTAGTAGATTTTAAGGAATCTAGCGCTTGGGAAAGAGCCATCCTTTTACAAAGGACCATGACTGGCTACATCGTCTTTCTAATCGATTGGGGGTTAGAGAGCGAGCAATGTCTCGATTCAATACGGCTGCTGCCCCGTAATTTGGCAAAAATGGCACCGTGGGCTAGAAAAATCGTTCTGCCAGGTGTACGAGAACAACCGATCCAAGGGAAGAGACATCGAGTGGCCCAATTCACCATGTTGAGACGGACAGGGAGCCTAGTCAACATCGATCCTTCTCCAGGAGAAGCAATAACTGCAAGGTTGCTGCTGGACCGAGAGCCGGGAGAATCCGCAAGAGATATGGCAGCATACTGGCTGGAGTTGGGATACCTCGATCCCGAATAATCGCTACTATTGCCAGACTCTTTTTTTCTAAGTATAATAATTCTTGTATGTATGGTTTTGTATGTATGGTTGTATGTACAGTTTTATGTGGATATTTGTATTTTTTTTTATATATATGTTACTACTGAATTGTATATTCTTAGTCAAGTATGGTTTTGTATGTCTGGTTTTGTATGTATGGTTTCGTATGTATGATTGTATGTACAGTTTTATGTGGATATTTGTATTTTTCTATATATATTAGTACTGAATTGTATATTCTTAGTGAAGACTGTAGGTGAATAAAAACTAATGAAAGCTTAAAATCTTGTTAACTCTCTCTTATCCTTCCTCCCCATTCACACAAGTCCTACAATACTAAATTTAATGTTCAGCTGTACGAATTGCAAGGTACATAATAAAAAAAAAAGAATAAAAAAGTAAAATAAAATAAAAAAAGGAATAAAAGAAATAAAATAAAATAAAATAAAAAAAGTTAAATTTAAGATATCTTTTAAACTAATCATTTTGCAAATCAAGTACTTGTATACTCCTCTGTAGAGAATCAAAAACTGCGGACCGGATCGTCCATCCAGAAAACGAGAAACCCGAGGAAAAGGAATTGCCCGTGTTGGCGTAAGGTCGCGACATCGTCGCTTCGCTTATCGTTGGACACACGCTGATCGAACAACGACGCCTTTTCACGGATCCCTCGTGTTTTTCCTCCCTTTCGGCTTCGTGACCCACGGAGAAAGACGCCGAGCAACGCGAATCACGACGCGTGGCATAACGTTGTTTCGTCGGCCCGGCCTTTGACGCTGGTCGCGGAAGCGAATCGATACCTCGTCGATCGACGCGTGGCGGCGATACGCGTTGCTCTCGTCCCCCTGAGACGCGTAATTAAGAACGACGATCGAAGAACGACGGAGAATCGACGGACGAGGAGGCGGATGAATTCGTTGGATATCGTGGAGCCGGCGATTATCGCTGCCCGATTAATAACTGCGACCCTCTTCTCCGGAGTTCGTGTGTTACGACGTTTAGTCGCGATATTAACGTACCTCCGAAGATTACAGGCGTAAGCCTGCTTCGTTCGCTTTATCGCGACTCTTCTTACGATCTCCATCGACCGCACCCCTGCGATATTTAATCGCACGGGGGACGAGGATCGTACGAGTGCTCCTCTTTCCCTTACTTCATGACCGATCTCCCTTGAGCGATACTCGACGTCGATCGAGTCAAGTACCTTCGGCTTTGCATCAACGTCGGCTATCGCGTCGTTCCGTGTCGCGGCATTTTCCATTTTAAAGGGATTCTTCGTTTCACATCGTAACGTCCTACGTCGCGTTATATGGTCGTTCGAACGACGAAACTAAGATCCAACCTTTTCATACTTATTCGTATCTAGATCTCGAGTCGGTTATTAATCGTCCGGCGGCACACAGCGCTGTTATCTCCGAACCGAGAGAGCAACGTCGAAAGAAACGGCGCAGCCGGCCGAAACTCGCTCGCTCCAAGAATCCCGTGGCTCTCTTTTTCGTCCGCGGTCACCCTTTGTCCGTGAATTGGCATTAAGCCGCACCCCGATCTGTGCGCATATCGTGTTCCACTGCGAACACTGTAAAGGGCAATTGTACGTCGAGTCCTACGCGGAAGCCGTTATCCCACGGGTTACATTATCGCAGCCCGTGGTTTCCGTATACTCGCCCTATAGCGAGCCGCGTTAATTCCAATTTATTCGCCCTTTCGAAACGTGGCTAGAAACTTGATCCGTCTTACGTTCGAGAGTCCGTATCCTCGATACGAGAGATCGATCGACGTATTCCACGTATTCGTCTCTTTTAAGCCGCCAAAGTAGCCCCGCCAAAGTAGCGCCAAAGCCCCGATCCTTTAGCATTTAATATATATCCTATGCTTTATCGTTCTTGCATTGTTTTGTTCCTCGACGATGCACTAATCGGAGCAGATGCAAAGTGTTGGATAATCGATTCGACACAATAGGATCTCGAGCGACAGGCGTCGTAAACCCAAGGACAACCATGCCCGGACAGTATCACGGTTACGAGCGCGAAGCCTTTTAATCGTCTTTCGCTCGTAATATGCGCTCGTACGCGCGTGTTACGCCGATCCCGACACCGATCTCGATCAACCGCGAGATCGCCAAATTAACGCTTAAAGCGACCTTCCAATCGCTACGTTCGGATCGCGTCGTCGGCGCAGGTACCGCAGTCGAGGTTGACACCTCCTCCTTCGCTCGGCTCGTCGTTTCTTGCTGGATCGCGAGAGAAAAGGGCTGATATCCTCTGAAACGCGCGACGCGGCATCGAGTTGGACCTCGTCGCGTTCTACGTATATCGACGATCCGTCAGAGAAGAACATCGGGAATCCTCGATCGCAGACTCTCGAGCCGTCAAGCCACTCACGCCCGCTTTTCGCTCGATGCGCTACCCAGAGAAAAAAACGAAAATAGAGGTAACCGATCGAGCGCGTTTCCGCTTACGCCAACGAGGAGAATCTCTCGAAAAGACGAATCGATTCGTTAAGAATACGGACAAACTGTGTTCCGGGTTTGCCTTCGGCGTCGCTGGACCTTACGCGGAGATCGTTCCGCGGCAACGACGATAAATCCTATGCCCTGGCGAATTCCCTAGTTTAGCCTGCGTGGGTCTAGCGAATTATCCGTCCTCTTTTGTCGACAGTCGCGATCACCGGCAACGAGCTTGCAACCCGCTCGAAATCGTTGCCGTTATAAATTGCGTAGCGATAGGAAGACATCGATGCGTCGATCGAATCGAGGGGATGTAACGTCTGTGCGCGCATTTAGTTTCTAGAATCGCCAACGACAAGTTTATTATCGACGATTTATTATTTAAAACGGCCGTTAACGAGACACCGTTTACCTACGACCGATCTAGTCGCATTTACATCGAGTTGCTTTCCGTGGTTCGAACGATTAGAATTCGTACAGCCGATTTAAAGGATTTTATCGACGACCGAACCTCGAGGACCGAAATTACGAGCATCGACAGCCTGATGATAACGCGTCGCCATTCTTCGGGCGTATTTCGATCGCTGTTAATCCGGCCTCGTTCTGCGAGCCGCAATCCGACCGAACTCTCGACGGAAAAATCCTCGACGAGTGCGTCTCTGATCGAGACGACGCGGCGACGACGACGTCTGGAACGTCGAATCCCTCTGCGATCCTTAACGACTCGACACACGCGAGAACTCGAAGCGGGAGGGTGGAACCGCGCCGGATCGGTATCGGAGTACTCTCAGGCCGGGTATGCAGGCTTTATTTGCCCGTGATAGAGGAGTTGCATAAGGAGAAGGCGAGTACACGGACGACTGGTGGGAGCGATGAAGCGGTGCTAGAGGGAGAAGCTAGGTTTTGCGAACGTGGACGATTGAGAAGGAACGAGAAGGGAGGGTTAGGTCGAGCAGGTCGTTGACGGTTGGAGGATGATGCCGTGTGGTCCCAGGGTCGATCCCGGCCCGCCACCACCCCGACGCCGCAACCACCAAGCGTCGGCTAACTACTTCTCGCAGATGTACGCGTGTACGTATAAAGGCGCACACTTGCGCGACTCGGGCCTACCTCTCCCCATCCAGCGCCGCTCCAACGACCGCTTCTCATCCACTTTCATCCACTCCGATCTACCGACCTTCTCGTCCTTCTCTCCTCCGCCCTCTCCTACGCGACTCTACGTTCCGCTCTACGCTCCCGTCTGCGTTTCGGTCTACATGGTGGCCAAGCCTCGGCCGAATCCTAGGCCACCATGTACCGCATACGATACGAACGTATCCTCGTCGACGTCGGATCACCGAGAGAGCGGGCTGCTGTCGCGCACAGGCACGCTACGACGCACAGCATTACTCTCTTCTCTCTGCGAACGCTGACACCGCGTCGTACCGCTGTAGCACGCGTGTCTGCCAACTCGTGCGAAAGCCGGGTATCAAGCACAGACGTGGCGCGAATCGTACGCCGTGCTCGAAACGCCGAGCGAAACCAAGTTTCGACGGAGTTCGCCGCCGCTTCCTACTTTGGATGGAAATTTCCGCCGGGTCCACCAGGTTCGAGCTTCGCGCCGAGAAACGAAAACGCGGCACGCTCCATACGAAAGAGTCGGATGTACGCGAGAACGTAAACGAAAGGATCTGCTCTCCCGGGAACGAGCACGGCGACTTTCTTCGGAAATTTACAATTTTGATGCGCGGCGTTGCCTAGCGAAGCGATCACGGTGTCGGTGTTCGAGGCGGGCTTCCTCCGTCTTCCGCTCGTATTCCGCGCTCGCAATCGTTCACGGTCCGTCGACCACATCCGCGAAACACCCTCGCCACCGCTGTTCGCTTCTCGCGAACGTCCGCGTGCGCGCCCCTTCTTTTCGCAACGTTCCAAACGTCCCGTGCTGTCGCAAAAATTACCTCGTTGCAAAAAGACACCGAGTTTTATCGCGACCAGCGGCAGAACGAAGGAACCGATTCGCCGCGCTGCCTACGTGCTCTGGACGCCGTTAGCGAGCGCTCGCGCGGGCCGGCGTTGTTGTAAATATAATCGATCGTGGCGCGTAACGCGCGTCCACGTAAGATTTGCGTTTGCCAATCGTAGCCGAACTCGACAGCAAACGCGGCGCTTCGGCGAGAGAAGAAGGGAAAAGAGGATAAAAGGAGAAGAGGGGAAAGAAGAAAATGAAAAAGAAGGGGAGCAAAACGGTGGACGGTTGGGAAATAACAGGCGGCAGAGGCGTGGTCGGCGTCGATCGTCGAGGGTAAAGCGCGAACGGGCTGTCATATTCGCAACAAAGGGCGAAAGTCAGAGTGGATCTCGGTGCGGGGCGGCGCAGCTAAGCGTTCGGGTTTGAAAGCACGTTCCAGCCTTTTGATCGCCAGGCTGTTTTCTTCCGTGCGGCCTCTTTCATCGTTCCACGCTACGGATTTTCAGCTGAATTTACGCCTGAAATCAGCGGTTTCCTCGTCGGTTACTAGTTGGAGTCGTCTGATAGACGAGTAGGTGGGAGGGAGCGACCGGCAATTAACTTAGCAGTCGATTCTAGCCAGTTTCGAAGTTTCGTAACCCGGCACGTTGGATCCGGTAAATCTGTTAGATCCGTGGCAGCCGAGCCGTGGGGCAGACAGGAACGAAAGGCACGTCGACGGGGCTCTCCAGTAATTTCACCGATATGTTCGTCCGTCGCGCGATTAAAATCCTCTCGGAGCCCGCCATACAGTTTCTGCTAGTGGCACGAGTGGCCAACTTTACGAGGGGATAACGCTACGTGATACGAAATCGCACGGCCGAAGCTTGACGTATCCATTCCTTTTCTATTCCGCTTGTTCTGCCTTCTACTCCCGATCTCCCGCTAATTCGCCTTGTTTCATCGGCCGTCTGTAGCGTGGATCGAGGGACATCGGTCCTTAAACTTTTCCCCACGCTGGACAAAGTTTTCTCCTTGATAAGTACCGATTCGTTTCTACTTTGTTCCGATGTTAGCGAAACGGCTCGTTCGTTCCAATAGCAATATTATTGAGCAGTAAAATTCTTCTGCGTGTAAACGCGGATAAAACAATTTCCCCTAGTATTTGTTTGCAACTAACAATTTTTAGCATTTCGTTAATAAATATTTCTTGGCAACAGCATCGTATGAAATATATTAGGTTGTCCGAAAAATGTCTTTTTTCGCAAACGTGGTTTTTACAATAATGCACCTCCGTACAAACGTGAACCAAGTCTGTGAAATGTCTCGGTGTTTATCTCAATAGAACAAAATGGATCGTACGTAATGCGACAAAACGATATAAAGCAAATGACATTGTGCGTCTATTATTTCCTCATAAACAGAAAGAAACTTTTCGGATATCAATCAAACAACTCGTATAGCGTATCTCTTTGAAGAAAACTTGCAAAGGATCGGTTTAACGTCTTAGGTACGATTGAATTTTATGCGGGGATGTTCCTTCGTAGGGCAGGGTTTGACGCGAACTACGCGTAAACGATACTGCGCCGCAATATGTGGCGGATAATGCTGTTCTCTACGCAAGCACATTGGATAATTAAATGTTAATTTTTCTTAAAGGTACGATACACATACGTGAACTTTAATAATTTACTTTAATAATTAATAATACAATTGAGTGTGATATATTTTAAAGCAGGGCAAAGCACATACACCCACGTCACAATTTTCACATTCAAGCGAGCTAGTGCTTTTCAAATTGTTTTTCGTTTTCTATTTTCTAGCGACATTTTTAGGTTAAAAATTGTAAAATATTGTAAGGATGCGGATAGGAATGTTAAAAAGAGCATCTAATAATGATATATTTATTTTAACGGAAAGCAATAATTGATATCTGACACTTGTGTATCAAAAATAGACTATATATTTTGCCTGTATATATTGTTAACACTGTTATAAAATATTGCGAGGACAAGAAAAGTGTGAAACAAGACAAACGAAAACGTGCGTTTAGCTTAAACGGTGACCGAGTACCTCTCCAAGGTCGGTGCTGCTGATATTTAAAGGGGTCCTCTCTAAGGTCGGTGCAGCTGATATATAAAGGGGGTCCTCTCCAAGGTCGGTGCTGCTGATATTTAAAGGGGTCCTCTCTAAGGTCGGTGCAGCTGATATATAAAGGGGGCCCTCTCCAAGGTCGGTGCTGCTGGTATATAAAGGGGGTCCGATTCCCGGCGGAGCCAGCACCATCCGACCTAGACACGTAAACTAGGCAGATCAGTATAGTCGAACATTAACATTCGAAATTTTTTCGAAATCTTGTAAACCATGGAGATTTTACAAAAGACAAACGATCGGTTCCGAGAAGGAGTTCCCGTCCGGGTGGTTCGAGTCGAATCACTTACCACCATGTGGGTTCGTTTGGCTGGATGGCCGAAGATAACCCAAACACTCAATTTGAAGATGATGGAACATCCCGTGGAGTACTTGCCGAAGGCGAAAAGTTTAAGAACAGGCATGCTAGTCGCCGTGCTAGTAGATTTTAAGGAATCTAGCGCTTGGGAAAGAGCCATCCTTTTACAAAGGACCATGACTGGCTACATCGTCTTTCTAATCGATTGGGGGTTAGAGAGCGAGCAATGTCTCGATTCAATACGGCTGCTGCCCCGTAATTTGGCAAAAATGGCACCGTGGGCTAGAAAAATCGTTCTGCCAGGTGTACGAGAACAACCGATCCAAGGGAAGAGACATCGAGTGGCCCAATTCACCATGTTGAGACGGACAGGGAGCCTAGTCAACATCGATCCTTCTCCAGGAGAAGCAATAACTGCAAGGTTGCTGCTGGACCGAGAGCCGGGAGAATCCGCAAGAGATATGGCAGCATACTGGCTGGAGTTGGGATACCTCGATCCCGAATAATCGCTACTATTGCCAGACTCTTTTTTTCTAAGTATAATAATTCTTGTATGTATGGTTTTGTATGTATGGTTGTATGTACAGTTTTATGTGGATATTTGTATTTTTTTTTATATATATGTTACTACTGAATTGTATATTCTTAGTCAAGTATGGTTTTGTATGTCTGGTTTTGTATGTATGGTTTCGTATGTATGATTGTATGTACAGTTTTATGTGGATATTTGTATTTTTCTATATATATTAGTACTGAATTGTATATTCTTAGTGAAGACTGTAGGTGAATAAAAACTAATGAAAGCTTAAAATCTTGTTAACTCTCTCTTATCCTTCCTCCCCATTCACACAAGTCCTACAATACTAAATTTAATGTTCAGCTGTACGAATTGCAAGGTACATAATAAAAAAAAAAGAATAAAAAAGTAAAATAAAATAAAAAAAGGAATAAAAGAAATAAAATAAAATAAAATAAAAAAAGTTAAATTTAAGATATCTTTTAAACTAATCATTTTGCAAATCAAGTACTTGTATACTCCTCTGTAGAGAATCAAAAACTGCGGACCGGATCGTCCATCCAGAAAACGAGAAACCCGAGGAAAAGGAATTGCCCGTGTTGGCGTAAGGTCGCGACATCGTCGCTTCGCTTATCGTTGGACACACGCTGATCGAACAACGACGCCTTTTCACGGATCCCTCGTGTTTTTCCTCCCTTTCGGCTTCGTGACCCACGGAGAAAGACGCCGAGCAACGCGAATCACGACGCGTGGCATAACGTTGTTTCGTCGGCCCGGCCTTTGACGCTGGTCGCGGAAGCGAATCGATACCTCGTCGATCGACGCGTGGCGGCGATACGCGTTGCTCTCGTCCCCCTGAGACGCGTAATTAAGAACGACGATCGAAGAACGACGGAGAATCGACGGACGAGGAGGCGGATGAATTCGTTGGATATCGTGGAGCCGGCGATTATCGCTGCCCGATTAATAACTGCGACCCTCTTCTCCGGAGTTCGTGTGTTACGACGTTTAGTCGCGATATTAACGTACCTCCGAAGATTACAGGCGTAAGCCTGCTTCGTTCGCTTTATCGCGACTCTTCTTACGATCTCCATCGACCGCACCCCTGCGATATTTAATCGCACGGGGGACGAGGATCGTACGAGTGCTCCTCTTTCCCTTACTTCATGACCGATCTCCCTTGAGCGATACTCGACGTCGATCGAGTCAAGTACCTTCGGCTTTGCATCAACGTCGGCTATCGCGTCGTTCCGTGTCGCGGCATTTTCCATTTTAAAGGGATTCTTCGTTTCACATCGTAACGTCCTACGTCGCGTTATATGGTCGTTCGAACGACGAAACTAAGATCCAACCTTTTCATACTTATTCGTATCTAGATCTCGAGTCGGTTATTAATCGTCCGGCGGCACACAGCGCTGTTATCTCCGAACCGAGAGAGCAACGTCGAAAGAAACGGCGCAGCCGGCCGAAACTCGCTCGCTCCAAGAATCCCGTGGCTCTCTTTTTCGTCCGCGGTCACCCTTTGTCCGTGAATTGGCATTAAGCCGCACCCCGATCTGTGCGCATATCGTGTTCCACTGCGAACACTGTAAAGGGCAATTGTACGTCGAGTCCTACGCGGAAGCCGTTATCCCACGGGTTACATTATCGCAGCCCGTGGTTTCCGTATACTCGCCCTATAGCGAGCCGCGTTAATTCCAATTTATTCGCCCTTTCGAAACGTGGCTAGAAACTTGATCCGTCTTACGTTCGAGAGTCCGTATCCTCGATACGAGAGATCGATCGACGTATTCCACGTATTCGTCTCTTTTAAGCCGCCAAAGTAGCCCCGCCAAAGTAGCGCCAAAGCCCCGATCCTTTAGCATTTAATATATATCCTATGCTTTATCGTTCTTGCATTGTTTTGTTCCTCGACGATGCACTAATCGGAGCAGATGCAAAGTGTTGGATAATCGATTCGACACAATAGGATCTCGAGCGACAGGCGTCGTAAACCCAAGGACAACCATGCCCGGACAGTATCACGGTTACGAGCGCGAAGCCTTTTAATCGTCTTTCGCTCGTAATATGCGCTCGTACGCGCGTGTTACGCCGATCCCGACACCGATCTCGATCAACCGCGAGATCGCCAAATTAACGCTTAAAGCGACCTTCCAATCGCTACGTTCGGATCGCGTCGTCGGCGCAGGTACCGCAGTCGAGGTTGACACCTCCTCCTTCGCTCGGCTCGTCGTTTCTTGCTGGATCGCGAGAGAAAAGGGCTGATATCCTCTGAAACGCGCGACGCGGCATCGAGTTGGACCTCGTCGCGTTCTACGTATATCGACGATCCGTCAGAGAAGAACATCGGGAATCCTCGATCGCAGACTCTCGAGCCGTCAAGCCACTCACGCCCGCTTTTCGCTCGATGCGCTACCCAGAGAAAAAAACGAAAATAGAGGTAACCGATCGAGCGCGTTTCCGCTTACGCCAACGAGGAGAATCTCTCGAAAAGACGAATCGATTCGTTAAGAATACGGACAAACTGTGTTCCGGGTTTGCCTTCGGCGTCGCTGGACCTTACGCGGAGATCGTTCCGCGGCAACGACGATAAATCCTATGCCCTGGCGAATTCCCTAGTTTAGCCTGCGTGGGTCTAGCGAATTATCCGTCCTCTTTTGTCGACAGTCGCGATCACCGGCAACGAGCTTGCAACCCGCTCGAAATCGTTGCCGTTATAAATTGCGTAGCGATAGGAAGACATCGATGCGTCGATCGAATCGAGGGGATGTAACGTCTGTGCGCGCATTTAGTTTCTAGAATCGCCAACGACAAGTTTATTATCGACGATTTATTATTTAAAACGGCCGTTAACGAGACACCGTTTACCTACGACCGATCTAGTCGCACTTACATCGAGTTGCTTTCCGTGGTTCGAACGATTCGAATTCGTACAGCCGATTTAAAGGATTTTATCGACGACCGAACCTCGAGGACCGAAATTACGAGCATCGACAGCCTGATGATAACGCGTCGCCATTCTTCGGGCGTATTTCGATCGCTGTTAATCCGGCCTCGTTCTGCGAGCCGCAATCCGACCGAACTCTCGACGGAAAAATCCTCGACGAGTGCGTCTCTGATCGAGACGACGCGGCGACGACGACGTCTGGAACGTCGAATCCCTCTGCGATCCTTAACGACTCGACACACGCGAGAACTCGAAGCGGGAGAGTGGAACCGCGCCGGATCGGTATCGGAGTACTCTCAGGCCGGGTATGCAGGCTTTATTTGCCCGTGATAGAGGAGTTGCATAAGGAGAAGGCGAGTACACGGACGACTGGTGGGAGCGATGAAGCGGTGCTAGAGGGAGAAGCTAGGTTTTGCGAACGTGGACGATTGAGAAGGAACGAGAAGGGAGGGTTAGGTCGAGCAGGTCGTTGACGGTTGGAGGATGATGCCGTGTGGTCCCAGGGTCGATCCCGGCCCGCCACCACCCCGACGCCGCAACCACCAAGCGTCGGCTAACTACTTCTCGCAGATGTACGCGTGTACGTATAAAGGCGCACACTTGCGCGACTCGGGCCTACCTCTCCCCATCCAGCGCCGCTCCAACGACCGCTTCTCATCCACTTTCATCCACTCCGATCTACCGACCTTCTCGTCCTTCTCTCCTCCGCCCTCTCCTACGCCACTCTACGTTCCGCTCTACGCTCCCGTCTGCGTTTCGGTCTACATGGTGGCCAAGCCTCGGCCGAATCCTAGGCCACCATGTACCGCATACGATACGAACGTATCCTCGTCGACGTCGGATCACCGAGAGAGCGGGCTGCTGTCGCGCACAGGCACGCTACGACGCACAGCGTTACTCTCTTCTCTCTGCGAACGCTGACACCGCGTCGTACCGCTGTAGCACGCGTGTCTGCCAACTCGTGCGAAAGCCGGGTATCAAGCACAGACGTGGCGCGAATCGTACGCCGTGCTCGAAACGCCGAGCGAAACCAAGTTTCGACGGAGTTCGCCGCCGCTTCCTACTTTGGATGGAAATTTCCGCCGGGTCCACCAGGTTCGAGCTTCGCGCCGAGAAACGAAAACGCGGCACGCTCCATACGAAAGAGTCGGATGTACGCGAGAACGTAAACGAAAGGATCTGCTCTCCCGGGAACGAGCACGGCGACTTTCTTCGGAAATTTACAATTTTGATGCGCGGCGTTGCCTAGCGAAGCGATCACGGTGTCGGTGTTCGAGGCGGGCTTCCTCCGTCTTCCGCTCGTATTCCGCGCTCGCAATCGTTCACGGTCCGTCGACCACATCCGCGAAACACCCTCGCCACCGCTGTTCGCTTCTCGCGAACGTCCGCGTGCGCGCCCCTTCTTTTCGCAACGTTCCAAACGTCCCGTGCTGTCGCAAAAATTACCTCGTTGCAAAAAGACACCGAGTTTTATCGCGACCAGCGGCAGAACGAAGGAACCGATTCGCCGCGCTGCCTACGTGCTCTGGACGCCGTTAGCGAGCGCTCGCGCGGGCCGGCGTTGTTGTAAATATAATCGATCGTGGCGCGTAACGCGCGTCCACGTAAGATTTGAGTTTGCCAATCGTAGCCGAACTCGACAGCAAACGCGGCGCTTCGGCGAGAGAAGAAGGGAAAAGAGGATAAAAGGAGAAGAGGGGAAAGAAGAAAATGAAAAAGAAGGGGAGCAAAACGGTGGACGGTTGGGAAATAACAGGCGGCAGAGGCGTGGTCGGCGTCGATCGTCGAGGGTAAAGCGCGAACGGGCTGTCATATTCGCAACAAAGGGCGAAAGTCAGAGTGGATCTCGGTGCGGGGCGGCGCAGCTAAGCGTTCGGGTTTGAAAGCACGTTCCAGCCTTTTGATCGCCAGGCTGTTTTCTTCCGTGCGGCCTCTTTCATCGTTCCACGCTACGGATTTTCAGCTGAATTTACGCCTGAAATCAGCGGTTTCCTCGTCGGTTACTAGTTGGAGTCGTCTGATAGACGAGTAGGTGGGAGGGAGCGACCGGCAATTAACTTAGCAGTCGATTCTAGCCAGTTTCGAAGTTTCGTAACCCGGCACGTTGGATCCGGTAAATCTGTTAGATCCGTGGCAGCCGAGCCGTGGGGCAGACAGGAACGAAAGGCACGTCGACGGGGCTCTCCAGTAATTTCACCGATATGTTCGTCCGTCGCGCGATTAAAATCCTCTCGGAGCCCGCCATACAGTTTCTGCTAGTGGCACGAGTGGCCAACTTTACGAGGGGATAACGCTACGTGATACGAAATCGCACGGCCGAAGCTTGACGTATCCATTCCTTTTCTATTCCGCTTGTTCTGCCTTCTACTCCCGATCTCCCGCTAATTCGCCTTGTTTCATCGGCCGTCTGTAGCGTGGATCGAGGGACATCGGTCCTTAAACTTTTCCCCACGCTGGACAAAGTTTTCTCCTTGATAAGTACCGATTCGTTTCTACTTTGTTCCGATGTTAGCGAAACGGCTCGTTCGTTCCAATAGCAATATTATTGAGCAGTAAAATTCTTCTGCGTGTAAACGCGGATAAAACAATTTCCCCTAGTATTTGTTTGCAACTAACAATTTTTAGCATTTCGTTAATAAATATTTCTTGGCAACAGCATCGTATGAAATATATTAGGTTGTCCGAAAAATGTCTTTTTTCGCAAACGTGGTTTTTACAATAATGCACCTCCGTACAAACGTGAACCAAGTCTGTGAAATGTCTCGGTGTTTATCTCAATAGAACAAAATGGATCGTACGTAATGCGACAAAACGATATAAAGCAAATGACATTGTGCGTCTATTATTTCCTCATAAACAGAAAGAAACTTTTCGGATATCAATCAAACAACTCGTATAGCGTATCTCTTTGAAGAAAACTTGCAAAGGATCGGTTTAACGTCTTAGGTACGATTGAATTTTATGCGGGGATGTTCCTTCGTAGGGCAGGGTTTGACGCGAACTACGCGTAAACGATACTGCGCCGCAATATGTGGCGGATAATGCTGTTCTCTACGCAAGCACATTGGATAATTAAATGTTAATTTTTCTTAAAGGTACGATACACATACGTGAACTTTAATAATTTACTTTAATAATTAATAATACAATTGAGTGTGATATATTTTAAAGCAGGGCAAAGCACATACACCCACGTCACAATTTTCACATTCAAGCGAGCTAGTGCTTTTCAAATTGTTTTTCGTTTTCTATTTTCTAGCGACATTTTTAGGTTAAAAATTGTAAAATATTGTAAGGATGCGGATAGGAATGTTAAAAAGAGCATCTAATAATGATATATTTATTTTAACGGAAAGCAATAATTGATATCTGACACTTGTGTATCAAAAATAGACTATATATTTTGCCTGTATATATTGTTAACACTGTTATAAAATATTGCGAGGACAAGAAAAGTGTGAAACAAGACAAACGAAAACGTGCGTTTAGCTTAAACGGTGACCGAGTACCTCTCCAAGGTCGGTGCTGCTGATATTTAAAGGGGTCCTCTCTAAGGTCGGTGCAGCTGATATATAAAGGGGGTCCTCTCCAAGGTCGGTGCTGCTGATATTTAAAGGGGTCCTCTCTAAGGTCGGTGCAGCTGATATATAAAGGGGGCCCTCTCCAAGGTCGGTGCTGCTGGTATATAAAGGGGGTCCGATTCCCGGCGGAGCCAGCACCATCCGACCTAGACACGTAAACTAGGCAGATCAGTATAGTCGAACATTAACATTCGAAATTTTTTCGAAATCTTGTAAACCATGGAGATTTTACAAAAGACAAACGATCGGTTCCGAGAAGGAGTTCCCGTCCGGGTGGTTCGAGTCGAATCACTTACCACCATGTGGGTTCGTTTGGCTGGATGGCCGAAGATAACCCAAACACTCAATTTGAAGATGATGGAACATCCCGTGGAGTACTTGCCGAAGGCGAAAAGTTTAAGAACAGGCATGCTAGTCGCCGTGCTAGTAGATTTTAAGGAATCTAGCGCTTGGGAAAGAGCCATCCTTTTACAAAGGACCATGACTGGCTACATCGTCTTTCTAATCGATTGGGGGTTAGAGAGCGAGCAATGTCTCGATTCAATACGGCTGCTGCCCCGTAATTTGGCAAAAATGGCACCGTGGGCTAGAAAAATCGTTCTGCCAGGTGTACGAGAACAACCGATCCAAGGGAAGAGACATCGAGTGGCCCAATTCACCATGTTGAGACGGACAGGGAGCCTAGTCAACATCGATCCTTCTCCAGGAGAAGCAATAACTGCAAGGTTGCTGCTGGACCGAGAGCCGGGAGAATCCGCAAGAGATATGGCAGCATACTGGCTGGAGTTGGGATACCTCGATCCCGAATAATCGCTACTATTGCCAGACTCTTTTTTTCTAAGTATAATAATTCTTGTATGTATGGTTTTGTATGTATGGTTGTATGTACAGTTTTATGTGGATATTTGTATTTTTTTTTATATATATGTTACTACTGAATTGTATATTCTTAGTCAAGTATGGTTTTGTATGTCTGGTTTTGTATGTATGGTTTCGTATGTATGATTGTATGTACAGTTTTATGTGGATATTTGTATTTTTCTATATATATTAGTACTGAATTGTATATTCTTAGTGAAGACTGTAGGTGAATAAAAACTAATGAAAGCTTAAAATCTTGTTAACTCTCTCTTATCCTTCCTCCCCATTCACACAAGTCCTACAATACTAAATTTAATGTTCAGCTGTACGAATTGCAAGGTACATAATAAAAAAAAAAGAATAAAAAAGTAAAATAAAATAAAAAAAGGAATAAAAGAAATAAAATAAAATAAAATAAAAAAAGTTAAATTTAAGATATCTTTTAAACTAATCATTTTGCAAATCAAGTACTTGTATACTCCTCTGTAGAGAATCAAAAACTGCGGACCGGATCGTCCATCCAGAAAACGAGAAACCCGAGGAAAAGGAATTGCCCGTGTTGGCGTAAGGTCGCGACATCGTCGCTTCGCTTATCGTTGGACACACGCTGATCGAACAACGACGCCTTTTCACGGATCCCTCGTGTTTTTCCTCCCTTTCGGCTTCGTGACCCACGGAGAAAGACGCCGAGCAACGCGAATCACGACGCGTGGCATAACGTTGTTTCGTCGGCCCGGCCTTTGACGCTGGTCGCGGAAGCGAATCGATACCTCGTCGATCGACGCGTGGCGGCGATACGCGTTGCTCTCGTCCCCCTGAGACGCGTAATTAAGAACGACGATCGAAGAACGACGGAGAATCGACGGACGAGGAGGCGGATGAATTCGTTGGATATCGTGGAGCCGGCGATTATCGCTGCCCGATTAATAACTGCGACCCTCTTCTCCGGAGTTCGTGTGTTACGACGTTTAGTCGCGATATTAACGTACCTCCGAAGATTACAGGCGTAAGCCTGCTTCGTTCGCTTTATCGCGACTCTTCTTACGATCTCCATCGACCGCACCCCTGCGATATTTAATCGCACGGGGGACGAGGATCGTACGAGTGCTCCTCTTTCCCTTACTTCATGACCGATCTCCCTTGAGCGATACTCGACGTCGATCGAGTCAAGTACCTTCGGCTTTGCATCAACGTCGGCTATCGCGTCGTTCCGTGTCGCGGCATTTTCCATTTTAAAGGGATTCTTCGTTTCACATCGTAACGTCCTACGTCGCGTTATATGGTCGTTCGAACGACGAAACTAAGATCCAACCTTTTCATACTTATTCGTATCTAGATCTCGAGTCGGTTATTAATCGTCCGGCGGCACACAGCGCTGTTATCTCCGAACCGAGAGAGCAACGTCGAAAGAAACGGCGCAGCCGGCCGAAACTCGCTCGCTCCAAGAATCCCGTGGCTCTCTTTTTCGTCCGCGGTCACCCTTTGTCCGTGAATTGGCATTAAGCCGCACCCCGATCTGTGCGCATATCGTGTTCCACTGCGAACACTGTAAAGGGCAATTGTACGTCGAGTCCTACGCGGAAGCCGTTATCCCACGGGTTACATTATCGCAGCCCGTGGTTTCCGTATACTCGCCCTATAGCGAGCCGCGTTAATTCCAATTTATTCGCCCTTTCGAAACGTGGCTAGAAACTTGATCCGTCTTACGTTCGAGAGTCCGTATCCTCGATACGAGAGATCGATCGACGTATTCCACGTATTCGTCTCTTTTAAGCCGCCAAAGTAGCCCCGCCAAAGTAGCGCCAAAGCCCCGATCCTTTAGCATTTAATATATATCCTATGCTTTATCGTTCTTGCATTGTTTTGTTCCTCGACGATGCACTAATCGGAGCAGATGCAAAGTGTTGGATAATCGATTCGACACAATAGGATCTCGAGCGACAGGCGTCGTAAACCCAAGGACAACCATGCCCGGACAGTATCACGGTTACGAGCGCGAAGCCTTTTAATCGTCTTTCGCTCGTAATATGCGCTCGTACGCGCGTGTTACGCCGATCCCGACACCGATCTCGATCAACCGCGAGATCGCCAAATTAACGCTTAAAGCGACCTTCCAATCGCTACGTTCGGATCGCGTCGTCGGCGCAGGTACCGCAGTCGAGGTTGACACCTCCTCCTTCGCTCGGCTCGTCGTTTCTTGCTGGATCGCGAGAGAAAAGGGCTGATATCCTCTGAAACGCGCGACGCGGCATCGAGTTGGACCTCGTCGCGTTCTACGTATATCGACGATCCGTCAGAGAAGAACATCGGGAATCCTCGATCGCAGACTCTCGAGCCGTCAAGCCACTCACGCCCGCTTTTCGCTCGATGCGCTACCCAGAGAAAAAAACGAAAATAGAGGTAACCGATCGAGCGCGTTTCCGCTTACGCCAACGAGGAGAATCTCTCGAAAAGACGAATCGATTCGTTAAGAATACGGACAAACTGTGTTCCGGGTTTGCCTTCGGCGTCGCTGGACCTTACGCGGAGATCGTTCCGCGGCAACGACGATAAATCCTATGCCCTGGCGAATTCCCTAGTTTAGCCTGCGTGGGTCTAGCGAATTATCCGTCCTCTTTTGTCGACAGTCGCGATCACCGGCAACGAGCTTGCAACCCGCTCGAAATCGTTGCCGTTATAAATTGCGTAGCGATAGGAAGACATCGATGCGTCGATCGAATCGAGGGGATGTAACGTCTGTGCGCGCATTTAGTTTCTAGAATCGCCAACGACAAGTTTATTATCGACGATTTATTATTTAAAACGGCCGTTAACGAGACACCGTTTACCTACGACCGATCTAGTCGCACTTACATCGAGTTGCTTTCCGTGGTTCGAACGATTCGAATTCGTACAGCCGATTTAAAGGATTTTATCGACGACCGAACCTCGAGGACCGAAATTACGAGCATCGACAGCCTGATGATAACGCGTCGCCATTCTTCGGGCGTATTTCGATCGCTGTTAATCCGGCCTCGTTCTGCGAGCCGCAATCCGACCGAACTCTCGACGGAAAAATCCTCGACGAGTGCGTCTCTGATCGAGACGACGCGGCGACGACGACGTCTGGAACGTCGAATCCCTCTGCGATCCTTAACGACTCGACACACGCGAGAACTCGAAGCGGGAGAGTGGAACCGCGCCGGATCGGTATCGGAGTACTCTCAGGCCGGGTATGCAGGCTTTATTTGCCCGTGATAGAGGAGTTGCATAAGGAGAAGGCGAGTACACGGACGACTGGTGGGAGCGATGAAGCGGTGCTAGAGGGAGAAGCTAGGTTTTGCGAACGTGGACGATTGAGAAGGAACGAGAAGGGAGGGTTAGGTCGAGCAGGTCGTTGACGGTTGGAGGATGATGCCGTGTGGTCCCAGGGTCGATCCCGGCCCGCCACCACCCCGACGCCGCAACCACCAAGCGTCGGCTAACTACTTCTCGCAGATGTACGCGTGTACGTATAAAGGCGCACACTTGCGCGACTCGGGCCTACCTCTCCCCATCCAGCGCCGCTCCAACGACCGCTTCTCATCCACTTTCATCCACTCCGATCTACCGACCTTCTCGTCCTTCTCTCCTCCGCCCTCTCCTACGCCACTCTACGTTCCGCTCTACGCTCCCGTCTGCGTTTCGGTCTACATGGTGGCCAAGCCTCGGCCGAATCCTAGGCCACCATGTACCGCATACGATACGAACGTATCCTCGTCGACGTCGGATCACCGAGAGAGCGGGCTGCTGTCGCGCACAGGCACGCTACGACGCACAGCGTTACTCTCTTCTCTCTGCGAACGCTGACACCGCGTCGTACCGCTGTAGCACGCGTGTCTGCCAACTCGTGCGAAAGCCGGGTATCAAGCACAGACGTGGCGCGAATCGTACGCCGTGCTCGAAACGCCGAGCGAAACCAAGTTTCGACGGAGTTCGCCGCCGCTTCCTACTTTGGATGGAAATTTCCGCCGGGTCCACCAGGTTCGAGCTTCGCGCCGAGAAACGAAAACGCGGCACGCTCCATACGAAAGAGTCGGATGTACGCGAGAACGTAAACGAAAGGATCTGCTCTCCCGGGAACGAGCACGGCGACTTTCTTCGGAAATTTACAATTTTGATGCGCGGCGTTGCCTAGCGAAGCGATCACGGTGTCGGTGTTCGAGGCGGGCTTCCTCCGTCTTCCGCTCGTATTCCGCGCTCGCAATCGTTCACGGTCCGTCGACCACATCCGCGAAACACCCTCGCCACCGCTGTTCGCTTCTCGCGAACGTCCGCGTGCGCGCCCCTTCTTTTCGCAACGTTCCAAACGTCCCGTGCTGTCGCAAAAATTACCTCGTTGCAAAAAGACACCGAGTTTTATCGCGACCAGCGGCAGAACGAAGGAACCGATTCGCCGCGCTGCCTACGTGCTCTGGACGCCGTTAGCGAGCGCTCGCGCGGGCCGGCGTTGTTGTAAATATAATCGATCGTGGCGCGTAACGCGCGTCCACGTAAGATTTGCGTTTGCCAATCGTAGCCGAACTCGACAGCAAACGCGGCGCTTCGGCGAGAGAAGAAGGGAAAAGAGGATAAAAGGAGAAGAGGGGAAAGAAGAAAATGAAAAAGAAGGGGAGCAAAACGGTGGACGGTTGGGAAATAACAGGCGGCAGAGGCGTGGTCGGCGTCGATCGTCGAGGGTAAAGCGCGAACGGGCTGTCATATTCGCAACAAAGGGCGAAAGTCAGAGTGGATCTCGGTGCGGGGCGGCGCAGCTAAGCGTTCGGGTTTGAAAGCACGTTCCAGCCTTTTGATCGCCAGGCTGTTTTCTTCCGTGCGGCCTCTTTCATCGTTCCACGCTACGGATTTTCAGCTGAATTTACGCCTGAAATCAGCGGTTTCCTCGTCGGTTACTAGTTGGAGTCGTCTGATAGACGAGTAGGTGGGAGGGAGCGACAGCAATTAACTTAGCAGTCGATTCTAGCCAGTTTCGAAGTTTCGTAACCCGGCACGTTGGATCCGGTAAATCTGTTAGATCCGTGGCAGCCGAGCCGTGGGGCAGACAGGAACGAAAGGCACGTCGACGGGGCTCTCCAGTAATTTCACCGATATGTTCGTCCGTCGCGCGATTAAAATCCTCTCGGAGCCCGCCATACAGTTTCTGCTAGTGGCACGAGTGGCCAACTTTACGAGGGGATAACGCTACGTGATACGAAATCGCACGGCCGAAGCTTGACGTATCCATTCCTTTTCTATTCCGCTTGTTCTGCCTTCTACTCCCGATCTCCCGCTAATTCGCCTTGTTTCATCGGCCGTCTGTAGCGTGGATCGAGGGACATCGGTCCTTAAACTTTTCCCCACGCTGGACAAAGTTTTCTCCTTGATAAGTACCGATTCGTTTCTACTTTGTTCCGATGTTAGCGAAACGGCTCGTTCGTTCCAATAGCAATATTATTGAGCAGTAAAATTCTTCTGCGTGTAAACGCGGATAAAACAATTTCCCCTAGTATTTGTTTGCAACTAACAATTTTTAGCATTTCGTTAATAAATATTTCTTGGCAACAGCATCGTATGAAATATATTAGGTTGTCCGAAAAATGTCTTTTTTCGCAAACGTGGTTTTTACAATAATGCACCTCCGTACAAACGTGAACCAAGTCTGTGAAATGTCTCGGTGTTTATCTCAATAGAACAAAATGGATCGTACGTAATGCGACAAAACGATATAAAGCAAATGACATTGTGCGTCTATTATTTCCTCATAAACAGAAAGAAACTTTTCGGATATCAATCAAACAACTCGTATAGCGTATCTCTTTGAAGAAAACTTGCAAAGGATCGGTTTAACGTCTTAGGTACGATTGAATTTTATGCGGGGATGTTCCTTCGTAGGGCAGGGTTTGACGCGAACTACGCGTAAACGATACTGCGCCGCAATATGTGGCGGATAATGCTGTTCTCTACGCAAGCACATTGGATAATTAAATGTTAATTTTTCTTAAAGGTACGATACACATACGTGAACTTTAATAATTTACTTTAATAATTAATAATACAATTGAGTGTGATATATTTTAAAGCAGGGCAAAGCACATACACCCACGTCACAATTTTCACATTCAAGCGAGCTAGTGCTTTTCAAATTGTTTTTCGTTTTCTATTTTCTAGCGACATTTTTAGGTTAAAAATTGTAAAATATTGTAAGGATGCGGATAGGAATGTTAAAAAGAGCATCTAATAATGATATATTTATTTTAACGGAAAGCAATAATTGATATCTGACACTTGTGTATCAAAAATAGACTATATATTTTGCCTGTATATATTGTTAACACTGTTATAAAATATTGCGAGGACAAGAAAAGTGTGAAACAAGACAAACGAAAACGTGCGTTTAGCTTAAACGGTGACCGAGTACCTCTCCAAGGTCGGTGCTGCTGATATTTAAAGGGGTCCTCTCTAAGGTCGGTGCAGCTGATATATAAAGGGGGTCCTCTCCAAGGTCGGTGCTGCTGATATTTAAAGGGGTCCTCTCTAAGGTCGGTGCAGCTGATATATAAAGGGGGCCCTCTCCAAGGTCGGTGCTGCTGGTATATAAAGGGGGTCCGATTCCCGGCGGAGCCAGCACCATCCGACCTAGACACGTAAACTAGGCAGATCAGTATAGTCGAACATTAACATTCGAAATTTTTTCGAAATCTTGTAAACCATGGAGATTTTACAAAAGACAAACGATCGGTTCCGAGAAGGAGTTCCCGTCCGGGTGGTTCGAGTCGAATCACTTACCACCATGTGGGTTCGTTTGGCTGGATGGCCGAAGATAACCCAAACACTCAATTTGAAGATGATGGAACATCCCGTGGAGTACTTGCCGAAGGCGAAAAGTTTAAGAACAGGCATGCTAGTCGCCGTGCTAGTAGATTTTAAGGAATCTAGCGCTTGGGAAAGAGCCATCCTTTTACAAAGGACCATGACTGGCTACATCGTCTTTCTAATCGATTGGGGGTTAGAGAGCGAGCAATGTCTCGATTCAATACGGCTGCTGCCCCGTAATTTGGCAAAAATGGCACCGTGGGCTAGAAAAATCGTTCTGCCAGGTGTACGAGAACAACCGATCCAAGGGAAGAGACATCGAGTGGCCCAATTCACCATGTTGAGACGGACAGGGAGCCTAGTCAACATCGATCCTTCTCCAGGAGAAGCAATAACTGCAAGGTTGCTGCTGGACCGAGAGCCGGGAGAATCCGCAAGAGATATGGCAGCATACTGGCTGGAGTTGGGATACCTCGATCCCGAATAATCGCTACTATTGCCAGACTCTTTTTTTCTAAGTATAATAATTCTTGTATGTATGGTTTTGTATGTATGGTTGTATGTACAGTTTTATGTGGATATTTGTATTTTTTTTATATATATTACTACTGAATTGTATATTCTTAGTCAAGTATGGTTTTGTATGTCTGGTTTTGTATGTATGGTTTCGTATGTATGATTGTATGTACAGTTTTATGTGGATATTTGTATTTTTCTATATATATTAGTACTGAATTGTATATTCTTAGTGAAGACTGTAGGTGAATAAAAACTAATGAAAGCTTAAAATCTTGTTAACTCTCTCTTATCCTTCCTCCCCATTCACACAAGTCCTACAATACTAAATTTAATGTTCAGCTGTACGAATTGCAAGGTACATAATAAAAAAAAAAAGAATAAAAAAGTAAAATAAAATAAAAAAAGGAATAAAAGAAATAAAATAAAATAAAATAAAAAAAGTTAAATTTAAGATATCTTTTAAACTAATCATTTTGCAAATCAAGTACTTGTATACTCCTCTGTAGAGAATCAAAAACTGCGGACCGGATCGTCCATCCAGAAAACGAGAAACCCGAGGAAAAGGAATTGCCCGTGTTGGCGTAAGGTCGCGACATCGTCGCTTCGCTTATCGTTGGACACACGCTGATCGAACAACGACGCCTTTTCACGGATCCCTCGTGTTTTTCCTCCCTTTCGGCTTCGTGACCCACGGAGAAAGGCGCCGAGCAACGCGAATCTCGACGCGTGGCATAACGTTGTTTCGTCGGCCCGGCCTTTGACGCTGGTCGTGGAAGCGAATCGATACCTCGTCGATCGACGCGTGGCGGCGATACGCGTTGCTCTCGTCCCCCTGAGACGCGTAATTAAGAACGACGTTCGAAGAACGACGGAGAATCGACGGACGAGGAGGCGGATGAATTCGTTGGATATCGTGGAGCCGGCGATTATCGCTGCCCGATTAATAACTGCGACCCTCTTCTCCGGAGTTCGTGGGTTACGACGTTTAGTCGCGATATTAACGTACCTCCGAAGATTACAGGCGTAAGCCTGCTTCGTTCGCTTTATCGCGACTCTTCTTACGATCTCCATCGACCGCACCCCTGCGATATTTAATCGCACGGGGGACGAGGATCGTACGAGTGCTCCTCTTTCCCTTACTTCATAACCGATCTCCCTTGAGCGATACTCGACGTCGATCGAGTCAAGTACCTTCGGCTTTGCATCAACGTCGGCTATCGCGTCGTTCCGTGTCGCGGCATTTTCCATTTTAAAGGGATTCTTCGTTTCACATCGTAACGTCCTACGTCGCGTTATATGGTCGTTCGAATGACGAAACCAAGATCCAACCTTTTCATACTTATTCGTATCTAGATCTCGAGTCGGTTATTAATCGTCCGGCGGCACACAGCGCTGTTATCTCCGAACCGAGAGAGCAACGTCGAAAGAAACGGCGCAGCCGGCCGAAACTCGCTCGCTCCAAGAATCCCGTGGCTCTCTTTTTCGTCCGCGGTCACCCTTTGTCCGTGAATTGGCATTAAGCCGCACCCCGATCTGTGCGCATATCGTGTTCCACTGCGAACACTGTAAAGGGCAATTGTACATCGAGTCCTACGCGGAAGCCGTTATCCCACGGGTTACATTATCGCAGCCCGTGGTTTCCGTATACTCGCCCTATAGCGAGCCGCGTTAATTCCAATTTATTCGCCCTTTCGAAACGTGGCTAGAAACTTGATCCGTCTTACGTTCGAGAGTCCGTATCCTCGATACGAGAGATCGATCGACGTATTCCACGTATTCGTCTCTTTTAAGCCGCCAAAGTAGCCCCGCCAAAGTAGCGCCAAAGCCCCGATCCTTTAGCATTTAATATATATCCTATGCTTTATCGTTCTTGCATTGTTTTGTTCCTCGACGATGCACTAATCGGAGCAGATGCAAAGTGTTGGATAATCGATTCGACACAATAGGATCTCGAGCGACAGGCGTCGTAAACCCAAGGACAACCATGCCCGGACAGTATCACGGTTACGAGCGCGAAGCCTTTTAATCGTCTTTCGCTCGTAATATGCGCTCGTACGCGCGTGTTACGCCGATCCCGACACCGATCTCGATCAACCGCGAGATCGCCAAATTAACGCTTAAAGCGACCTTCCAATCGCTACGTTCGGATCGCGTCGTCGGCGCAGGTACCGCAGTCGAAGTTGACACCTCCTCCTTCGCTCGGCTCGTCGTTTCTTGCTGGATCGCGAGAGAAAAGGGCTGATATCCTCTGAAACGCGCGACGCGGCATCGAGTTGGACCTCGTCGCGTTCTACGTATATCGACGATCCGTCAGAGAAGAACATCGGGAATCCTCGATCGCAGACTCTCGAGCCGTCAAGCCACTCACGCCCGCTTTTCGCTCGATGCGCTACCCAGAGAAAAAAACGAAAATAGAGGTAACCGATCGAGCGCGTTTCCGCTTACGCCAACGAGGAGAATCTCTCGAAAAGACGAATCGATTCGTTAAGAATACGGACAAACTGTGTTCCGGGTTTGCCTTCGGCGTCGCTGGACCTTACGCGGAGATCGTTCCGCGGCAACGACGATAAATCCTATGCCCTGGCGAATTCCCTAGTTTAGCCTGCGTGGGTCTAGCGAATTATCCGTCCTCTTTTGTCGACAGTCGCGATCCCCGGCAACGAGCTTGCAACCCGCTCGAAATCGTTGCCGTTATAAATTGCGTAGCGATAGGAAGACATCGATGCGTCGATCGAATCGAGGGGATGTAACGTCTGTGCGCGCATTTAGTTTCTAGAATCGCCAACGACAAGTTTATTATCGACGATTTATTATTTAAAACGGCCGTTAACGAGACACCGTTTACCTACGACCGATCTAGTCGCATTTACATCGAGTTGCTTTCCGTGGTTCGAACGATTCGAATTCGTACAGCCGATTTAAAGGATTTTATCGACGACCGAACCTCGAGGACCGAAATTACGAGCGTCGACAGCCTGATGATAACGCGTCGCCATTCTTCGGGCGTATTTCGATCGCTGTTAATCCGGCCTCGTTCTGCGAGCCGCAATCCGATCGAACTCTCGACGGAAAAATCCTCGACGAGTGCGTCTCTGATCGAGACGACGCGGCGACGACGACGTCTGGAACGTCGAATCCCTCTGCGATCCTTAACGACTCGACACACGCGAGAACTCGAAGCGGCAGAGTGGAACCGCGCCGGATCGGTATCGGAGTACTCTCAGGCCGGGTATGCAGGCTTTATTTGCCCGTGATAGAGGAGTTGCATAAGGAGAAGGCGAGTGCACGGACGACTGGTGGGAGCGATGAAGCGGTGCTAGAGGGAGAAGCTAGGTTTTGCGAACGTGGACGATCGAGAAGGAACGAGAAGGGAGGGTTAGCTCGAGCAGGTCGTTGACGGTTGGAGGATGATGCCGTGTGGTCCCAGGGTCGATCCCGGCCCGCCACCACCCCGACGCCGCAACCACCAAGCGTCGGCTAACTACTTCTCGCAGATGTACGCGTGTACGTATAAAGGCGCACACTTGCGCGACTCGGGCCTACCTCTCCCCATCCAGCGCCGCTCCAACGACCGCTTCTCATCCACTCTCATCCACTCCGATCTACCGACCTTCTCGTCCTTCTCTCCTCCGTCCTCTCCTACGCCACTCTACGTTCTGCTCTACGCTCCCGTCTGCGTTTCGGTCTACATGGTGGCCAAGCCTCGGCCGAATCCTAGGCCACCATGTACCGCATACGATACGAACGTATCCTCGTCGACGTCGGATCACCGAGAGAGCGGGCTGCTGTCGCGCACAGGCACGCTACGACGCACAGCGTTACTCTCTTCTCTCTGCGAACGCTGACACCGCGTCGTACCGCTGTAGCACGCGTGTCTGCCAACTCGTGCGAAAGCCGGGTATCAAGCACAGACGTGGCGCGAATCGTACGCCGTGCTCGAAACGCCGAGCGAAACCAGGTTTCGACGGAGTTCGCCGCCGCTTCCTACTTTGGATGGAAATTTCCGCCGGGTCCACCAGGTTCGAGCTTCGCGCCGAGAAACGAAAACGCGGCACGCTCCATACGAAAGAGTCGGATGTACGCGAGAACGTAAACGAAAGGATCTGCTCTCCCGGGAACGAGCACGGCGACTTTCTTCGGAAATTTACAATTTTGATGCGCGGCGTTGCCTAGCGAAGCGATCACGGTGTCGGTGTTCGAGGCGGGCTTCCTCCGTCTTCCGCTCGTATTCCGCGCTCGCAATCGTTCACGGTCCGTCGACCACATCCGCGAAACACCCTCGCCACCGCTGTTCGCTTCTCGCGAACGTCCGCGTGCGCGCCCCTTCTTTTCGCAACGTTCCAAACGTCCCGTGCTGTCGCAAAAATTACCTCGTTGCAAAAAGACACCGAGTTTTATCGCGACCAGCGGCAGAACGAAGGAACCGATTCGCCGCGCTGCCTACGTGCTCTGGACGCCGTTAGCGAGCGCTCGCGCGGGCCGGCGTTGTTGTAAATATAATCGATCGTGGCGCGTAACGCGCGTCCACGTAAGATTTGCGTTTGCCAATCGTAGCCGAACTCGACAGCAAACGCGGCGCTTCGGCGAGAGAAGAAGGGAAAAGAGGATAAAAGGAGAAGAGGGGAAAGAAGAAAATGAAAAAGAAGGGGAGCAAAACGGTGGACGGTTGGGAAATAACAGGCGGCAGAGGCGTGGTCGGCGTCGATCGTCGAGGGTAAAGCGCGAACGGGCTGTCATATTCGCAACAAAGGGCGAAAGTCAGAGTGGATCTCGGTGCGGGGCGGCGCAGCTAAGCGTTCGGGTTTGAAAGCACGTTCCAGCCTTTTGATCGCCAGGCTGTTTTCTTCCGTGCGGCCTCTTTCATCGTTCCACGCTACGGATTTTCAGCTGAATTTACGCCTGAAATCAGCGGTTTCCTCGTCGGTTACTAGTTGGAGTCGTCTGATAGACGAGTAGGTGGGAGGGAGCGACCGGCAATTAACTTAGCAGTCGATTCTAGCCAGTTTCGAAGTTTCGTAACCCGGCACGTTGGATCCGGTAAATCTGTTAGATCCGTGGCAGCCGAGCCGTGGGGCAGACAGGAACGAAAGGCACGTCGACGGGGCTCTCCAGTAATTTCACCGATATGTTCGTCCGTCGCGCGATTAAAATCCTCTCGGAGCCCGCCATACAGTTTCTGCTAGTGGCACGAGTGGCCAACTTTACGAGGGGATAACGCTACGTGATACGAAATCGCACGGCCGAAGCTTGACGTATCCATTCCTTTTCTATTCCGCTTGTTCTGCCTTCTACTCCCGATCTCCCGCTAATTCGCCTTGTTTCATCGGCCGTCTGTAGCGTGGATCGAGGGACATCGGTCCTTAAACTTTTCCCCACGCTGGACAAAGTTTTCTCCTTGATAAGTACCGATTCGTTTCTACTTTGTTCCGATGTTAGCGAAACGGCTCGTTCGTTCCAATAGCAATATTATTGAGCAGTAAAATTCTTCTGCGTGTAAACGCGGATAAAACAATTTCCCCTAGTATTTGTTTGCAACTAACAATTTTTAGCATTTCGTTAATAAATATTTCTTGGCAACAGCATCGTATGAAATATATTAGGTTGTCCGAAAAATGTCTTTTTTCGCAAACGTGGTTTTTACAATAATGCACCTCCGTACAAACGTGAACCAAGTCTGTGAAATGTCTCGGTGTTTATCTCAATAGAACAAAATGGATCGTACGTAATGCGACAAAACGATATAAAGCAAATGACATTGTGCGTCTATTATTTTCTCATAAACAGAAAGAAACTTTTCGGATATCAATCAAACAACTCGTATAGCGTATCTCTTTGAAGAAAACTTGCAAAGGATCGGTTTAACGTCTTAGGTACGATTGAATTTTGTGCGGGGATGTTCCTTCGTAGGGCAGGGTTTGACGCGAACTACGCGTAAACGATACTGCGCCGCAATATGTGGCGGATAATGCTGTTCTCTACGCAAGCACATTGGATAATTAAATGTTAATTTTTCTTAAAGGTACGATACACATACGTGAACTTTAATAATTTACTTTAATAATTAATAATACAATTGAGTGTGATATATTTTAAAGCAGGGCAAAGCACATACACCCACGTCACAATTTTCACATTCAAGCGAGCTAGTGCTTTTCAAATTGTTTTTCGTTTTCTATTTTCTAGCGACATTTTTAGGTTAAAAATTGTAAAATATTGTAAGGATGCGGATAGGAATGTTAAAAAGAGCATCTAATAATGATATATTTATTTTAACGGAAAGCAATAATTGATATCTGACACTTGTGTATCAAAAATAGACTATATATTTTGCCTGTATATATTGTTAACACTGTTATAAAATATTGCGAGGACAAGAAAAGTGTGAAACAAGACAAACGAAAACGTGCGTTTAGCTTAAACGGTGACCGAGTACCTCTCCAAGGTCGGTGCTGCTGATATTTAAAGGGGTCCTCTCTAAGGTCGGTGCAGCTGATATATAAAGGGGGTCCTCTCCAAGGTCGGTGCTGCTGATATTTAAAGGGGTCCTCTCTAAGGTCGGTGCAGCTGATATATAAAGGGGGTCCTCTCCAAGGTCGGTGCTGCTGGTATATAAAGGGGGTCCGATTCCCGGCGGAGCCAGCACCATCCGACCTAGACACGTAAACTAGGCAGATCAGTATAGTCGAACATTAACATTCGAAATTTTTTCGAAATCTTGTAAACCATGGAGATTTTACAAAAGACAAACGATCGGTTCCGAGAAGGAGTTCCCGTCCGGGTGGTTCGAGTCGAATCACTTACCACCATGTGGGTTCGTTTGGCTGGATGGCCGAAGATAACCCAAACACTCAATTTGAAGATGATGGAACATCCCGTGGAGTACTTGCCGAAGGCGAAAAGTTTAAGAACAGGCATGCTAGTCGCCGTGCTAGTAGATTTTAAGGAATCTAGCGCTTGGGAAAGAGCCATCCTTTTACAAAGGACCATGACTGGCTACATCGTCTTTCTAATCGATTGGGGGTTAGAGAGCGAGCAATGTCTCGATTCAATACGGCTGCTGCCCCGTAATTTGGCAAAAATGGCACCGTGGGCTAGAAAAATCGTTCTGCCAGGTGTACGAGAACAACCGATCCAAGGGAAGAGACATCGAGTGGCCCAATTCACCATGTTGAGACGGACAGGGAGCCTAGTCAACATCGATCCTTCTCCAGGAGAAGCAATAACTGCAAGGTTGCTGCTGGACCGAGAGCCGGGAGAATCCGCAAGAGATATGGCAGCATACTGGCTGGAGTTGGGATACCTCGATCCCGAATAATCGCTACTATTGCCAGACTCTTTTTTTCTAAGTATAATAATTCTTGTATGTATGGTTTTGTATGTATGGTTGTATGTACAGCTTTATGTGGATATTTGTATTTTTTTTATATATATTACTACTGAATTGTATATTCTTAGTCAAGTATGGTTTTGTATGTCTGGTTTTGTATGTATGGTTTCGTATGTATGATTGTATGTACAGTTTTATGTGGATATTTGTATTTTTCTATATATATTAGTACTGAATTGTATATTCTTAGTCAAGACTGTAGGTGAATAAAAACTAATGAAAGCTTAAAAACTTGTTAACTCTCTCTTATCCTTCCTCCCCATTCACACAAGTCCTACAATACTAAATTTAATGTTCAGCTGTACGAATTGCAAGGTACATAATAAAAAAAAAAAGAATGAGGTGGTATAGTGATATGTGCGTAAGGAACTACTCTTGGTGTTTTTACGAACAACAGTTTATTAGAACTAATCAACAATCAGAGTTAACGATTAATAATCAACAATTACACTTAACAGACAACAGGTAACAACTAACAAATGACGATAGACACCGAGATGTCGTTCGACGCGTTGCTATCAAATAGGACCGAGGAGTTATACTTTTAATGGCGCAAGACAGACTGACTCTGCTTTTGTTTTGGATCGCGCAGATCCTTCCCTTCGTAGCCCATCGATATCCCCACTAGCGTGCATTCATTAGATGTGCCGCCTGTGCTGGCACGTGTATGCTCTACCGAGAATTCGGCGGAAAGAGTGTGAAGATATCGATGATACATTGGGCACGTCGGTGTTGCGCTTTGGCGGCGTCGCGCTTTGTATCCGGAGCCGTTGAAAAGTTCCGTGGCCCGTGCCGCCACAGTACCCCCTTACCAGTGATAACGCTATATAAATGAAAAATATATAAATGTTACAGGCAAGGGTGCACGTTCGCCGGCTCCTAACGCCTATCCGAGACCCGCCTGAAACCGATCATGAAATCGAACTCTCCTGCCCGCGCGTGTGGTGTGATGAACTCTTGAGTCCCCTTCGCTTTGTTCGTTTCGGGCACCGGGCGGTATTGTTACATTGCGCTTTTCCGTGCTATGGTGTTCAATATTGTCGTTAAATAGAAATGCGGGTTTCAATCGGTCTATGGACACTATTACGTTTTTATTATTTATTTTAATGGTGGAGGTCTTTTTTCCTCGCTCTATAACCCGATACGGCCCGTCGTAGGGTGATTGTAAGGGGTCTCCGATGGCGTCGCGACGCAGAAATACGTAAGGCGATGTTTCGAGGTCGCGGAACACGAAGGTTCTCTTTTCGCCGTGTCGCGTAATTGGATGAGGCCTGATTTTTTCTATTCGGTCTTTTAGGCGACTTGCGAATTCCGAATTGGCCTGTTGTTTCGTCGGTACAGAAAATTCTGCCGGCAATCGTATGCCGGTGCCATAAACCATTTCGGCTGCCGTCGCGTTTAGGTCATCTTTAATAGCTGTTCGTATGCCTAATAGAACTATCGGCAAGATATCCACCCAGTTGCTCGTATCGTGGCATTTGATTGCTGCTTTTAGTTGTCTACCATCCCGTTGGACGCGGGGTGATAGGCTGTCGTGCGCAAATGTCTGATGCCGAGCAACCGGCATAGTTCGTTAAATAGGTTCGACTCGAACTGGCGTCCTTGATCAGTCGTTATTCTTAAAGGCACGCCGAAACGAGATATCCACGTGGAAAGGAGAGCCGAAGAGACGGTTGCAGCCTCCATGTCGGCGATGGGAATGGCTTCGGGCCAACGCGAAAAACGGTCGATGCACGTTAGACAATATCGGTAGCCTTTTGAATATGGCATCACGATAATGTCTATGTGTAAGTGTTCGAAACGGCCCGCTAATTCTCCGAATGTTCCGACGGGTGAGGATACGTGCCTGGTGACTTTACATTGTTGACACGGGATACATTGTCGTGTCCAATTTCGGGCGTCCTTGTTTATGGACGGCCAGACGAAACGCGTCGTCACCAGGTTTTGAGTGGCACGTATCCCTGGATGGGAAAGTCCATGGAGCGAATTAAATACGTCGCGCCGCAAGGATTTCGGTACGTACGGTCGTACAAAGTCACCCGATACGTCGCAATATATTTCTACGTCGTGATCGGGGAAACGTATTTTCTTTAACCGTAGCGCGGATGTACCGAAGTTGACGATGTTGCTTAGTTCTTTGTCGGCTTCTTGCGCGGCGGCGAGAGCTCGATGGTCCACAGACTTTCCTATCGCTTCGATGCGTGACAGAGCGTCGGCAACATTATTGTCTAACAACTTGATATATCTTATGTCGGTAGTGAATTGTCCGATGTAATCTAGTTGCCGGAATTGTCGCGGCGAACACTTATCAGGATCTTGGTTGAACGCATATGTAAGGGGTTTGTGATCGGTGTAAATTGTAAAATTTCTCCCTTCAATGGCGTGTCGAAATCGCTTTACCGCAGTGTACATAGCGAGTAATTCGCGGTCGTACGCGCTGTACTTTCGCAGCGCGGAGTTCAATGGTTTGGTAAGGAAACCTAACGGCTGCCAAGAGTCGTTGACGCGTTGCTGGAGGACCGCTCCTATTGCATAGTCGGATGCGTCTACCGCGAGGCTAACAGGTGCGCCAGGTATCGGATGCGCTAACATCGTGGCGTTAGCGAGGGCGCGTTTCGACTCGCGGAAGCTGGCTTCGGATTGCTCTGTCCATTTGATGGGCGCGTTGCCCTTTTTTCCTCCTTTTAATAGGTCGTTTAGGGGTTGAAAAATTTTTGCGGCCCCCGGTATGAAACGTCGATAGAAATTAATCATACCGAGGTACCTGCGTAGTGCTTTAACGGTCCCGGGGAGCGGTACTTCTACAATAGCGTCAACGCGTTCGGCTAGCGGCTTTATCCCGTCGGCGTTTACGGTGTGTCCCAAGAATGTGATTTCGTTCACACCGAATTCGCACTTTACTGGGTTGATGACTACGCCATACTCGTTTAAGCGTTCAAACAAAATCCGAAGGTGTTCGCGATGTTGTTCTTCGGTTTCGGATGCGATTAAGAAATCGTCTATGTAAGCGAACACGAAGTCTAAACCACGGGTAATTTCGTCAACGAATCTTTGACACGTTTGCGCGGCGTTTCGAAGCCCAAACATCATGTTGGTTGCTTCGAAAAGTCCGAAAGGTGTCGTGATCGCGGTTTTCTTAACGTCTTCTGGCGCGATCGGGATTTGGTGGTAAGCGCGGACAAGGTCGATTTTTGAGTAGACACGCTTACCGTACAGATGTTGCGCGAAATCTTCGATATGTGGTGGGGAGTACCTGTCGGGTATGGTGCGAGCGTTCAACGCACGATAGTCGCCGCATGGTCGTAAACTTCCGTCCTTCTTTGGGACGACATGCAGGGGTGATGCCCATGGACTCTTCGATGGCCGCATCACTCCTTGCTCGATCATTGTTGCGAAATCCGCCTTGACTTGCTTGAGGCGATCCGGTGCGAGACGTCGAGGTTTACTGTAGACGGGTGGCCCGGGTGTGGTTTCAATATGGTGTACCACACTGTGTCGGACTTTCTCTCGTCCGAAGGCCGGTGGACGAGTTAGATCCGGAAGCTCCGCCAAAAGTCGATGGTAGACCGATTCGCCGATTACGGTTTTGATGGATATTTCTTCCGTCGTGGCAGCATATCCCCTTGTTGATAATTGGGTTGTCGTGTCGAGGAGTCGTTTGTTTCGCGGGTCCACGAGCAACCCATAATGGCTTAAAAGATCTACGCCTATGATAGGCGTTTGAACGTCAGCAATTACGAAGTTCCACTTGAAGGCTCGTCTAAGGGACAGGTTAAGGCCAATCGCAGTGGTACCATACGTTGCGATGCGCGTCCCGTTGGCCGCCAATAGTTCGTACGCGTTTTTCTTGACGTGCCTATGGATTTTACTGCGGGGGTATACGCTGATGTCGGCGCCGGTGTCTACAAGGAAAGAGATCTTCGTTCCCTTGTCCGTAACGAAGATGCGGCGGGATCTCAGGCCGTCGTCGTCTGCCGCGTCTACGGACGGCTGGTCTCGTTTCCCGACTTCCACGTGCATGGGAAACGACAGCTCCTCGCGCGTTCTCCGAACTTTGCATGATAGAAGCACAGACCGTCTTGCCGTGGCCGATCTCGCGAGCGCGAACGTCGGTGGTATCGCGAACACGAGCGTGATCGTGATCGTGGTCGACGGTGATTAATCATGCTTAACGCGTTCATCTGTGTCCGCAACTGTGATATTTGCTCGCTCAACACGTTGATTGCGGCGGCCATTGGTTCGTATGCTCCCACGTTTTGCGCTGGTGGGACCATTACTGCCGTTACCCGGGCGGTGCGCTGAAAATCCTCCCTGAATTCTTCAGCGATCAGGTCCGCCTGCCGCAATAACCTTTCTGGGTCCGAATCGTCGACTGCCGCGAGGATACGCCTGATGCGGGCGGGTAATCGGTTCCTCCACAGCGTGAGGGTAAAATCATCGGGCGTGGAGGGGCTGGAGAGTTTTTTTAGGTGTTGATAAAACTGGGACGGTTTTCTATCTCCCATCTCCTCGCTTTCCACCAACTTCTTTATCCGGGTCGCGTCCGTATCGGATAATTTGCGAATGAGCGCATGTTTTAATTTTTCGTAGCGTCCGATGTTTGGAGGGTTCGTCATTAGGTCTTCGACGTCCTGGAGCTGTTGATCGTTGAGGCATTTTGCCAGCGTCACGTACTTAATGGTGTCTTCCGTAATTCGCGCTGCCTCGAATTGTCTCTCTAGAAGGGCAAACCATGCCGCCGTGTTCGTGGGCAGCAGTGGAGACATGCTGATCACCTGGCTGGCTATGGTTCCCTGTGTATTACTTTCCATCGTCGCGGTGCACTCAAAATCGGTGGTTAAAACGATAGCACTATCACTGTCACCTCTTTCACTAAATATTACGTCAAATCACGTCGGTAGTCACCAATTTGAGGTGGTATAGTGATAGGTGCGTAAGGAACTACTCTTGGTGTTTTTACGAACAACAGTTTATTGGAACTAACCAACAATCAGAGTTAACAATTAATAATCAACAATAACACTTAACAGACAACAGGTAACAACTAACAAATAACGATAGACACCGAGATGTCGTTCGACGCGTTGCTATCAAATAGGACCGAGGAGTTACACTTTTAATGGCGCAAGACAGACTGACTCTGCTTTTGTTTTGGATCGCGCAGATCCTTCCCTTCGTAGCCCATCGATATCCCCACTAGCGTGCATTCATTAGATGTGCCGCCTGTGCTGGCACGTGTATGCTTTTCCGAGAATTCGGCGGAAAGAGTGTGAAGATATCGATGATACATTGGGCACGTCGGTGTTGCGCTTTGGCGGCGTCGCGCTTTGTATCCGGAGCCGTTGAAAAGTTCCGTGGCCCGTGCCGCCACAAGAATAAAAAAGTAAAATAAAATAAAAAAAGGAATAAAAGAAATAAAATAAAATAAAATAAAAAAAGTTAAATTTAAGATATCTTTTAAACTAATCATTTTGCAAATCAAGTACTTGTATACTCCTCTGTAGAGAATCAAAAACTGCGGACCGGATCGTCCATCCAGAAAACGAGAAACCCGAGGAAAAGGAATTGCCCGTGTTGGCGTTAGGTCGCGTCCTCGTCGCTTCGCTTATCGTTGGACACACCCTGATCGAACAACGACGCCTTTTCACGGATCCCTCGTCTTTTTCCTCCCTTTCGGTTTCGTGACCCACGGAGAAAGACGCAGAGCAACGCGAATCTCGACGCGTGGCATAACGTTGTTTCGTCGGCCCGGCCTTTGACGCTGGTCGCGGAAGCGAATCGATACCTCGTCGATCGACGCGTGGCGGCGATACGCGTTGCTCTCGTCCCCCTGAGACGCGTAATTAAGAACGACGATCGAAGAACGACGGAGAATCGACGGACGAGGAGGCGGATGAATTCGTTGGATATCGTGGAGCCGGCGATTATCGCTGCCCGATTAATAACTGCGACCCTCTTCTCCGGAGTTCGTGGGTTACGACGTTTAGTCGCGATATTAACGTACCTCCGAAGATTACAGGCGCAAGCCTGCTTCGTTCGCTTTATCGCGACTCTTCTTACGATCTCCATCGACCGCACACCTGCGATATTTAATCGCACGGGGGACGAGGATCGTACGAGTGCTCCTCTTTCCCTTACTTCATGACCGATCTCCCTTGAGCGATACACGACGTCGATCGAGTCAAGTACCTTCGGCTTTGCATCAACGTCGGCTATCGCGTCGTTCCGTGTCGCTGCATTTTCCATTTTAAAGGGATTCTTCGTTTCACATCGTAACGTCCTACGATGCGTTATATGGTCGTAAGAACGACGAAACCAAGATCCAACCTTTTTATACTTATTCGTATCTAGATCTCGAGTCGGTTATTAATCGTCCGGCGGCACACAGCGTTGTTATCTCCGGACCGAGAGAGCAACGTCGAAAGAAACGGCGCAGCCGGCCGAAACTCCCTCGCTCCAAGAATCCCGTGGCTCCCTTTTTCGTCCGCGGTGACCCTTTGTCCGTGGATTGGCATTAAGCCGCACCCCGATCTGTGCGCATATCGTGTTCCACTGCGAACACTGTAAAGGGCAATTGTACGTCGAGTCGTACGCGGAAGCCGTTATCCCGCGGGTTACATTATCGCAGCCCGTGGTTTCCGTATACTCGCCCTATAGCGAGCCGCGTGCTCGAACGTGCACAACGAAGCGTGCAGGAAGAGAGCCGACAGACGGAATCGCGCCCCCCTTCCGTTTCGAAATACAGCGGGGGCGGTAGAAACGTAACGGCGAGGCAGAAACTGTCGAAGAACGCGCGAAAGATCGCGTCTGATTTTTTCAACGAGCGACGCCTCTCTCTCTCTGTCTCTCCTTCTTTCTCTTCGCTTGGATTCTACGATGCGCCCGCGCCCTCTTCTCTCTGTCTGTCGAGAGAAGCGAGGGCAGAGAGACCGCGCTGAGTCACCTGTAATTTCCGGCCGAGAAGTAGCGGGCTGCGCCGTCCATCTTCCGCGAACGGCTTCTTAAGTCTTCTTGACCGTGGCGAGATTTTTCGGACCGCTGGTTGCTTATTTACGATGACGATCGAACTCGTTAACGCTCCGAGCACACCGTACACGCCACTCGAATTCCAAATGGCCGCTCTCCGCGGAGAAAGTTAAGCTTTATCGAGCCCGATTGAACTTTGTAGTCGCTCGTACTCGTCTTTCGTAGCCTGCCTCTCGCGTTGGGTAAATACCGCCCTTGCGATCTCTTTCCTTCTCCCGTGTACGCGGCTACGCGATAAATTTGATATTTCGTAGTAGAGCAGCGCCGATCGCGAACAGTAGCGAAGCTTTATCGCTTGCGAATGAACATCGTCGAATATTTCGGCGTAATACGCTGGCAAGATTTTTCGGTTTATGCGTTCGTAGAGGCGCTAATATTCGACGGAAGAAGGAGATGAGACGGATCTAGCGCTTGCCAGCTTATTCGACCAATTCGAATCGTATCCGACAAAGGAGATGACCATCGCAATCGACTCCCCGAAAGATACGCAGATGGGAGAAGGCCGAACCCAGTTCTTTACTTTCTTTCGTCTTTAAACGAAACTTCTCTGAAAGTGATTAGGTTTCTCGTCGTTTAAAGATTCGAGGCCCCTCGCTTGAAAAACGAATTGAACGCGAATGACACCGTTCGAAAGATTCGTCTTTACGAGGCAAGAAACGCCTGGCGTCGGTTTACAAGGATATCGAACTGCGTCAATTATCGTCGGTGTGTCCAGAGGAGCGAAGGTATTTACCGGGCGAGCCGGGTCGATCGCTCGGTTCAATAAAATTGTCGTTAAGGGAGAGATAGCGAGGTGTAGGCGAGTCGGTGACGTGGCTCATAGCCAGTCGGTGTGTTACTACGAAATTACGAAGCAATTTCGCAGGAAATATATTGGGAAATGATTTCGACGCCGACATCGAAAGTATCTATTACACGACTAACGTTACCGTTACACGAGACCAAGCTTGTACGGATTATAACGACGAGGTTGATGTCGCGTAGAGCCTGTATCGTCGGACACCTGCCACGAGCAGATTGACGTAACCAGGCCAACGTCGATTATAGGAGATGGTATTACCAGCGGTCACACAGATTTTCCTACGAATCGTCGGTCTCGTATTTGCGATTCCGTAGGTATCCTGCCGAGGAGGACAGCCAATTTAAGGACAAGCATATTGGCTCCGAATCGAGGCGAGAATTCGTTCGGCCCGAATTTGCTTTTAATTTGCTTCGAATTTGCTTCCAATTCGCTTCGACGAAGATTTTCTGTCAAATTATTCGTGTCGTCCGTATTCGAGTTCCTTTCCCGATGTTCCGCGCAGCGAAATTGAAAGGGACGATCTGAAAAAAGCAGAGTAAACTGGAGTAGCTTTGACCTGTATACCAGGTTCAAAAGGTAATTTAAACGTTTCGGTATAGTTAGATTTTTAATTAAGGAACGGTTAACCGGAAAATCTTTGTAATTGAAAAGCGTTGAATTCCGAGTAAAGTTGGCGAGCAGATTTCAGCTCGTTGAAGGGTCTTAAACGAGGTCGAAAATTCCACTAACGGCTATCTTGGAACACTCGATGAAAAGGATCCGTGGAGTAATGATTTTCCACAAACTTCATTCGGCGTTTCCCTCGTACACGATGACGTAAAGCGACCAACCATCGTGATTAACTCAAATACGGCGGAAGAAGAGAAAGAAAAAGAAAAGTATCGTGGAGAAAAGGTAACACCATCGTAACCGTCGTAAACCGTAACCGTAAAAACCGGCAGTTGTCGCGTGTCGATGGTACGTTGATCGGGTCGGTTGTACGCGAAAGCTCTTTATCGACGGACTCGAAAAAGCTTTCACATCCGGCGATCGCTAAGCAATTTAAGTTTAGCGGAAAATCCATTTCTCTGGCGAAGAAAAGAGTGCGAGCTAGCGGCGCGTGGGAAATATTAACTAATTTATATCCCGGGATTTAATAACCTGGCTACGTTGGGCCGGAGTACAGAGGCTCTCTATTACAGTCGGAACAGCGTCGTTAATACAAAAGGAGGCTCTTACGGTCGATAGATGGCGGCCCTTATAGTTGGCTCTCTGCCACCAGCAGGTTTCAGCGACGCTGCCTCGATATATCGATACAACCCCCCATTGGGTGAAACGACAGCGGGCTGGCTGCTGTTTTTTCGCTACGGTCGGACCCGCGCTCCCTGTCGCGAAATGCTTTTGCGTCACGATGGTTTCGCGTCGGTTGTTTGCGCGCCGTTTCGTTACATTTCTGTGACTATAACGCTTGGTTACGAGTCGAAAATCGTTTCGTTTCCCGCTGATCTTTGCAGGAGTAGGCATTTTTCTATTTTTCGACAGTGGATTTTTTTTACAAGTTTCTATACGCGAACATTCGTTGATTTATGCAACGTCGTATACGTATTGTCGTTGCTTGGACGTTGGTTTGCTGAATAGCGCAAAGTTTTTTCCATCGCGGGAATCGCACAGATGCGTAAAGCGAAGGCCACCTTGGTATTAGGTATTCTCTTTGAGAAACGTGCAAGCAGAATAGGAGAAAAACGGCACGAGACGCGTTGCAAGGCGCGCGTTGATATACTTGTACGTATAGCCAGAAGGGGAAGGAGTTTTCGCGGAGACTCGAGTTCCCACGACTGACCGGGGCACTCGTCGCGTCTATTTCGCAGGTTCGTTTTATTTTAGAAAAACCGGTCTCGCCGTTCTCTCCAATCGGCGCCCGTAACTTTTCGCAAACTCTGTTGCCAAATTCCTGGCGAAGAGATGGTAACACGGGCGGCTGGATAGCGTGGTCCACGGGGAAAATTTTGTAAGAAAGAAATTTATTAACAGGAGTCGGCCAGATTTATTCCGCGCACCGATTCCGCCTCGCCAGTGCGAATTTCCGCGAAATTTTTCACGCGTGTGTATAAAAGGACGACACAGGATGAAACGGGGCCGCGTATTTCGCGTAACGTTATTTGCTCGCCGTAGGGAACTTGCAAACAAACGCGTATTTGCCCGTTCATTACATTCGTTTGGCAACAAGGTTGCCGTTGCCGTTCTTCCCCCCCCCCCAACATCAGCGCATGGTTTTTCACGTGTTTATCACTGGCGATTTATGTTCCGCGTTGATTAATTTTTCAGCAGAAATTCAGCGACCGTTCCGAGGCAGGCCGCTCGAATATTCGCTAGTTTAGCTCGGGCGAACGCCGAAGATTCGTTTCAGCCGAGCTGCAACGGCAAACAGGTCGTTAAGCCTTTAAGTTCAGGCCTCGAGTGTACAGAGCAAACTCACGGCTGTTCGCTCGCCGCGCGTCCCAATGACAAAGACGATCGGCAACGCAGCGATTAGGCATCGCGACAACGCGCGCCGAAACTCGGATCGGCCAGACCAACCACTGCGAAAGAAATTCTCTTTCCGTAGGATTCTCGAGAGGGAAAATCGAGAGGGTAAAATCGACGATTTGAAATCCGCTGGGGCGTCGAGGGGCATGCCTCGACGTCCCCAAAGGCTAATTAGTTTATTTTCGCACGATGGTGGGGCGATGCCCCGGTTAGCGAAACTCCCTTTCCGAATCGTTGATCAGTGTACGTAATATTATACGACGGGTTATTTACCGAGGTTACGACGCTCGCTCGATCGCAGTAGCTTCGGCGCACGCGAGCATCGCGACGCTCGAGGCTCGGAGCTCGGGGCTCGGGGCTCGTGGCTCGCGTGCCGCTCAAATTAATCAACAGTCAACCTTTTGATCTTTCTTCTCGCGTCCCGATGCATTCACCGATATTAAAATCGGAAAATTTCCATTTCCACCCGCTTTCCGCGGCTCCACCAACTTTATTAATGTCTCGTGTTACAAACCGTTCGTCTGATTTGCTCTACCATCGAATTCCTCTTTCATCTATCTCTTCGAATTCGACGCTGAATTTGTATTTTCGTGCGGATTACGCGGTCCAGGGAATTTTGGTCGTTCCGGTGTTTACTTATTAATTGGAATTTAGGAATTTCAAAGTTATCGTAGACATCTAGAGACGGGTTGTTCGGAGGTCTCAAAGTTTCCAAAGAGAACGAAATTCGGCCAATCTAACTGCTGGGGTTAGGTCGTTTGAATTTAAAAAAAAAATCTGCACGTTCGATTTCCAGATAAATAATATTTTTCGAATGCGATTCGCAGCGCGAGTTTCGAGCAGCGGCTATTCGATAAGACAATTGCACGATATAGAAGGGGTTTGTAACGCGCGCAATGCTTGCGTAGAATCTCGACGATAGGTACGCGGTATTTGTCGACTAACTATGAATATCGAACAGTTCGACTGGCTGCGCGAAGTAGCGAGTTTCCACGCACGAGCAATAACGTTTACAATATCTTTCAACTAACGGCAAATAGCGGTAATTGTACGCCAGCGTTTTGCCACAGCGATCGTGCGATAGTCAGTGGTACGTACGGCTCGCTCGTATTCACATTCGTGAAACTTAAATTCGGATCGCGCGAATGGCGAATCGAAACAGATCGAATGCGAGATTTCGGGGGGAAAACGATCGATCGGAGGGTATTCGGACTAATTCTCAGACTAATTCTCTGACTGATTCTCGAACGATGCCGCTCGAACGTGGACGATACGCGTTAATGGACGATCTAATTTGCAGTTATCTGTTAATCGGTTCAAAACGCTCTATATTTAACCGGGCATTCTATTATACTTGGCTGTTTCATTCGCTAATTTATCATTTCATCTCGGCTCAGCCGGCTCATCGTCGAGCGACCGGCAATTAACTTAGCAGTCGATTCTAGCCAGTTTCGAAGTTTCGTAACCCGGCACGTTGGATCCGGTAAATCTGTTAGATCCGTGGCAGCCGAGCCGTGGGGCAGACAGGAACGAAAGGCACGTCGACGGGGCTCTCCAGTAATTTCACCGATATGTTCGTCCGTCGCGCGATTAAAATCCTCTCGGAGCCCGCCATACAGTTTCTGCTAGTGGCACGTGTTACGCCATGCGGCTTGCCATAGATCATATTCTTAACCGTCGGTCGCGGCACTACAATGTCGCGGGCGGATCGTCGCGGCTGCCCGACAAACAAACATTGTAGTGGCAAGCGCATAGTTTATTAAGCAGGGCGACCTCCAGAAACTTCGATTCGTGGCCGTTATTTTATCCGGCGTAAAAGAATGTGGCGTGATCCGAACGTAGTGGGGGTCGCCTTCCAGAAAAAACGGAAAAAATCGAAAGGCGGGCAGAACGTTTCGAGAAGCCAAACAGTCAATACATATCTTATATCGCGCATTACGTAGTTACATTTCTTTTGTTGTTCCATTTATATCCTTCTAATTAATAAGTTGTTGAAATAAACGTTAATTTATTAGTGTTAACACAGTGCTATATTCATTAAACCACCTCTGTTATCCTAAACGAAACAGGGGAACGACTATTTCGCGGCGTCGATTAACATAATCGTAGCGAGAATTTACAACTCTCGTTGACGTGCTATCTCGCGATCACGTCTCTCCGCGAACGGTCGTAACATTTTGGTCCTTCGAGCCGGATCACGTGCCAGTGAAGAGTGCACTTACCAGTGACCACACAGTGCCACGTGACTTTATCAAAACCAGCAGCGGGAGCAGGAGCATCCACTACAGCGAAACCAGTGACGTCAGGCGCGTCATCTTCGAAGAAACACATCCCATTGGCAAGGGAACGCAACCACGCAGCCTTCCGTCGCAGCTGGACAATCATCAACGCAACGAATTTCACAACTTAACAATACAATCGAACGAGTGGCCGTCGGGAAGGAACAAGGCGTTCCTCACCAAACATACACGCGACCTCACGCCGCACGACAGTAAGGTAAGCTCGTTCCTTATTTCGACCATCTCCTATCCTCGGCAACGATGACGAGCGAAGACCAACTCATCTCCCTGCGTCGGAGACGAGGCTATTGTAGCGGCCGATTCACATACTTATCGAACCGACTGGACGAGTACGAGCAATCCGAGAGTCAGCAAAACTCCTTATTAACGAATTACGAGAAACAACTGACCGAAGTTGCGAGTCAATTCGAAGCGATCCAACTCGAATTAGAAGTATTGGACGAGGAGGAACAAGTGCGCGGCTTCGAAATAAGGGATCAGTACGTCGCGGTAGATACAAGGCTACAAAATCTTCTGAGGAATGCGCAAACAGCTTCGCCGTCGACATCCATAAACCCTCCAACCTGTGCATCATCCGCAAGTTTAAATCCGATATCCATTAAATTACCAGATCTTCGGCTCCCTACTTTTGACGGAAGCTTAGAAAAATGGAACACTTTTTATGACACCTTTTCCTCCACAATCGATAAAAATCCTAGTCTCACTGACATACAGAAATTCCATTACCTGCAGTCCGCCCTGCAAGGAGAAGCAGCCGATTGTTTAAACGCGTTACCCCTTAGCAATGTAAACTACAGTCAGGCTATAGCCGTTCTCAAGGAGAGTTTCGAATGTCCACGATACACAGCTTTCAGTCACTGCATGGCAATAATTGATTATCCAAGGATAACCAAGGAATCTCCAACGCAATTAAGGCGCTTAGTCCACAATTTAAACAACACATATATGCATTGAACAAATTAGGAGAATCCTACCTCGATACCAGTGCTATGCTCAACAGCCTCATCCTCTCGAAAATACCACTAAGTATCCAAAAGCAATGGGAAATGACGCTGCCCAATAACGAGGTGCCTCCGTACATTCATTTACTAAACTTCCTAGAGAGATTAGCACGAAGCTCCAGACCGATCACCACGGTCAGACAAACAAGAGAATCACCGGAACAAACTACTCCGGTCCTTCACCGCGCATCACGAGGGCATGCACTTACGGCGACACAGGTTACTCCAACATGCCCCACCTGTCAAGGACCACACCCCATTTGGAAATGTGACACCTTCAAAACCAAATCCCTTCGCGAACGCATTCGGGAGGTCAAAAGAGCATCACTATGCGTCAACTGCCTCGGGAAAGGGCACACAACGCAGCATTGTTTCGCAGGATCATGTCGCGTATGCGGAGAACGACATCATACAATGCTGCATAGGACAAAACGCCATTCAGGGTCTCGTTCCAGCACGTCCAGCCCGAAATCTTCCCCATCAAATACCCGATCCACAACACCTTCTTTGCCACCCTACGTATCACCCACTCGTCGCAAAAGGCACCCAACAGACCACAGATCGGAAAAACCACGAACAGCCGCGTCTCCAAGTCCACCGCCCATTGACAAACGAACACACAACCAATGACGCCGACGATCGACGACTCCGTTGATGACCGAACATATCAGACCAATAGCATCCGAATTACTGTTCAATGATCTAGTCATCACAGCGCAGATTAACATTTTGAATGATAAACAGCAACCAATCCGTTGTCGAGCGTTGCTCGACACCGGATCCAGTATGAATTTCATTACCGAGGAATTAGCAAAATCGCTAAAGATAAGGCAAAACAAATGTTCGGTCCCGATCGGAGCTCTAGATACCTTGACAACGACTTCTAAGCGACACATCACGGCCACGATCACTTCCACTGACGGTACATACACGCGGACATTAACGTTCCTTATCATTCCAACCATATCAACCTCAATTCCCAGCGAACCCATCGATCGTTCGACACTTGAGATACCAAAAAATCTCAAATTGGCCGATCCACGATTTCATTTACCAGCTCCGATAGATGTACTACTAAGCTCAGGTTCAACACTCGCGTCGATGTGTGTGGGACAAGTCAACCTCACGCAGCCAGACGAGCCTGGACTGCGTCTGCAAAAGACGCGATTCGGATGGGTAATCGGGGGGAGTCCAACTTCCCAAACCGCGACAAACATATTTCACACATCCACGACGACTTTACAAGCAGATCTCGCGCGGTTTTGGGAAATCGATGAAGGACCCTCAATTAAACATATCTCAGAGGCAGATCGACGATGCGAAGAACACTTCCAAATCCACACCCGACGCACCAGCGAAGGACGATACATCGTCGCTCTACCTTTCAACGATCAGCTTCAGTCACTCGGATCCTCTAAAACGCTGGCGAGTAAACGACTCGCCTCACTCAATCGCCGATTCCAGCACGACAAACGCTTCGAATCAGAATATCGAACGGTAATACAGGAATACCTGGCATTGGGACACATGACGAAGGTCAATGACAACCACTCCGACGATAACGGATACTATTTACCCCATCATGGCGTGACCAAAGCATCGAGTCAAACCACCAAACTCCGTGTAGTTTTCGACGGATCGGCACCAAGCACTACCGGAACCTCCTTAAACGATACACTTCACACAGGACCCAAGTTACAGGAAGATCTATTTTGTATATTAATTAGATTCCGCGCTCATCAATACGTACTCACTGGCGACATCGAGAAGATGTATCGGCAATTCCTCGTACGACCAGAGGATCGGAAATATCAAAGGATATTATGGCGCAGCGCGAGTGGAGAAACAGAAACATATGAGCTTAACACTGTAACGTTCGGTTTATCCGCAGCCCCGTATCTAGCTATTCGGTGCCTCAAGCAACTGGCAGAGGACGAAGGACATCGATTTCCACGTGCAGCACAGGTACTGCAGCGGGATTTCTACGTCGACGACGCTCTCACCGGAGCTGAAACGAAGGACGAAGCCCTCACGCTCAGAACAGAACTCACCAAGTTACATCAGCTGGCCGGCTTAAACATACGAAAATGGGCGTCAAACGATAATGACTTGTTACACGGACTTTCCTTAGAAGAAACAAATCACCAACATTTTTTGGGCGACTCGCAAACCTTGAAGACGCTGGGGGTGTTTTGGAATTCATCCGACGATTCTATTCTTTACTCGGTCGAAGTCAAACCCACGCCCTCGCGAGTCACGAAACGAATCATCAGCTCGGAGATTGCAAAAATTTACGATCCGCTCGGTCTGCTCGCACCGGTGATTGTTCGGGCCAAGATGCTACTTCAACGAATATGGTCGTCGAAAATCGATTGGGATGAATCACTTCCGATCGAGTTACATACAGAGTGGGAAAGGTACTATGCCCAATTACCCTTATTAAACAACGTCAGGTTCCCACGCAAAGCAATAATCGAGTCCGCTATGGAAATTGAACTGCATGGTTTCTGCGATGCCAGCGAAAAGGCTTACGGAGCCTGTGTTTATCTCCGAACCCTTACCATCAACGGCCGTGCTTGGACCCAACTTTTAACCGCAAAATCGAAAGTCGCCCCACTCAAGTGCCAGACCATTCCTCGGCTCGAGCTGAGCGGAGCACTCCTTCTTACGTCCCTGATGTCAACAGTACAACAAGCCCTATCACAAAAAATTACTCGAACTATCTATTGGACCGATTCCACTATCGTCCTCCATTGGCTCAATACATCACCTCACACCCTTAAAACATTCGTCGCTAACAGAGTCTCCGAAATTCAAACAAAAACCAGCATCCGCGATTGGCGCCACGTTCCTACCGACGACAATCCCGCGGACTTAATATCACGCGGCCAAACACCCGAAGAGTTCCTGCGCCCAACCATCTGGCAGCACGGTCCTGCATGGCTCTACCAGTCGGAAGGCTATTGGCCGACATGGGCTCTAACACCGCAAATTGAAGTACCGGAGCAGAAAGGGGCGATTTGTCTGTCCGCAAACCCCGCCGATTACAGTTTGTTGGAAAGGTATTCATCCTGGCCCAAGTTGATACGAATCATAGCTCGTTGCCTCCGTTGGAGACAGGAAAGGAACCGAGCGGCACCCCTAACCGTTACCGAGTTACGCATAACGCACAATAAACTGATAAAATTGTTGCAAAACATCCATTTCTCCGAGGAAATTCGTACACTCCAAAAAGATCGGAACGCGGCGATAAAGGGTAAGCTCACGCGACTCAATCCGTTCATAGACAAGGAAGGAATATTGCGAGTCGGGGGTCGACTCAGTCATTCGTCGATGACCTTCGCCCAGAAACATCCCATAGTATTACCCAAGTCATCCGTTACAACACGCATCATAGAACACGAGCACAAGATCCACATGCATTCCGGAACGCAGGCTACGTTATACGCAGTAAGACAAAGATACTGGCCCGTCGACGGTCGAAGTCAAGTATGGCGGGCGATCAAAGGCTGCGTCCGCTGCTGCCGCGCTCAACCACCGCCGGTAGAATACGTGATGGGTAATCTGCCGGAGGCGCGAGTAACGGAATCTCGCCCATTCACAAACGTCGGCGTCGATTACTGCGGGCCGTTCCACATCAAGGAAAAACGAGATCGTAACCGTCGTCAGATAAAGGTATACGTAGCCATTTTCGTATGCCTAACAATTAAAGCGGTACACATCGAGCTCGTTGACGATCTCACTAGCGAAGCCTTCATCGCCGCTCTTCGCAGATTTATCGCTCGACGAGGGTATTGCTCCACCATCCATTCTGATAACGGCACCAACTTCAGAGGAGCAAGCAACGAATTACGAGAGCTTCACGATCTATTGCAATCGGACGATCACAAGGAAAAAGTAACCGCATTTTTAGCCGACAAACAAATCGAATGGCGCTTCATTCCCCCTCATTCACCGCATTTCGGTGGGCTATGGGAAGCAGCGGTGAAGTCATTCAAACGCCACCTCAGGCGTGTAGCCGGCAACGAGTTACTCACCTCTGAACAATTGAACACTCTCATCATAGAAATAGAAGCAGTCCTCAATTCCCGCCCGCTAACTCCTATCTCCACCGATCCAAATGATCTCCTAGTCCTCACTCCCGGACATTTTCTCATTGGCGATTCACTAATGTGCTTACGTGATCGAGATTTCAGAGACATTCCATCGAACCGACTCTCCAGATGGCAGCATATCCAACAGCTTAAACAGCATTTTTGGAACCGCTGGCATAAGGAGTATTTGAACGAGTTAACCAACCGAAATAAGTGGAGCAAGGGTGGACACGGCATCCAAAAGGGCACAATCGTCATCCTCAGAGAGGACAACGTACCCTCCATGCATTGGCCTCTGGGCCGAGTTATCAAGGTTCATCCAGGCGCCGATGGTGTCATCCGGACAGCTACAGTTCAGACGGCAAAGAGCGTTTTGGATCGGGCCGTCAAAAGGCTTGTCCCACTGCCAATTCAACCCGATCTCGAGAAACCCGAACAACTAGCCACCGAGACGAACTAAGATAGGAACTTCAACCACATCTCGCTAATTTGATCGGTACCCTCTCAACGGGGGGAGAATGTTACGCCATGCGGCTTGCCATAGATCATATTCTTAACCGTCGGTCGCGGCACTACAATGTCGCGGGCGGATCGTCGCGGCTGCCCGACAAACAAACATTGTAGTGGCAAGCGCATAGTTTATTAAGCAGGGCGACCTCCAGAAACTTCGATTCGTGGCCGTTATTTTATCCGGCGTAAAAGAATGTGGCGTGATCCGAACGTAGTGGGGGTCGCCTTCCAGAAAAAACGGAAAAAATCGAAAGGCGGGCAGAACGTTTCGAGAAGCCAAACAGTCAATACATATCTTATATCGCGCATTACGTAGTTACATTTCTTTTGTTGTTCCATTTATATCCTTCTAATTAATAAGTTGTTGAAATAAACGTTAATTTATTAGTGTTAACACAGTGCTATATTCATTAAACCACCTCTGTTATCCTAAACGAAACAGGGGAACGACTATTTCGCGGCGTCGATTAACATAATCGTAGCGAGAATTTACAACTCTCGTTGACGTGCTATCTCGCGATCACGTCTCTCCGCGAACGGTCGTAACAGCACGAGTGGCCAACTTTACGAGGGGATAACGCTACGTGATACGAAATCGCACGGCCGAAGCTTGACGTATCCATTCCTTTTCTATTCCGCTTGTTCTGCCTTCTACTCCCGATCTCCCGCTAATTCGCCTTGTTTCATCGGCCGTCTGTAGCGTGGATCGAGGGACATCGGTCCTTAAACTTTTCCCCACGCTGGACAAAGTTTTCTCCTTGATAAGTACCGATTCGTTTCTACTTTGTTCCGATGTTAGCGAAACGGCTCGTTCGTTCCAATAGCAATATTATTGAGCAGTAAAATTCTTCTGCGTGTAAACGCGGATAAAACAATTTCCCCTAGTATTTGTTTGCAACTAACAATTTTTAGCATTTCGTTAATAAATATTTCTTGGCAACAGCATCGTATGAAATATATTAGGTTGTCCGAAAAATGTCTTTTTTCGCAAACGTGGTTTTTACAATAATGCACCTCCGTACAAACGTGAAACCAAGTCTGTGAAATGTCTCGGTGTTTATCTCAATAGAACAAAATGGATCGTACGTAATGCGACAAAACGATATAAAGCAAATTACATTGTGCGTCTATTATTTCCTCATAAACGGAAAGAAACTTTTCGGATATCAATCAAACTACTCGTATAGCGTATCTCTTTGAAGAAAACTTGCAAAGGATCGGTTTAACGTCTTAGGTACGATTGAATTTTGTGCGGGGATGTTCCTTCGTAGGGCAGGGTTTGACGCGAACTACGCGTAAACGATACTGCACCGCAATATGTGGCGGATAATGCTGTTCTCTACGCAAGCACATTGGATAATTAAATGTTAATTTTTCTTAAAGGTACGACCTAACCACAACTCGTACGTACTTACCGTCCTATTTTCTGTCTTCCAAGCTAATCTTTCTTTCGATCCAAGGATTTATCCCGTAGAAGTAAATAAATAAATAAATATTTGTTGCCGGCGCTAATATCGCTATTGTATCCGTCGAACGGAAGATCCGTTTTCACTTGGAAAGTGGAGACGGTAGCGCGAAGAGTGCACGACAAAGCACGGAATCTTTGACGAATTACGCATTCATGAAGGCCGCGCAAGTCGGCCAACTAGTTTGCAAGAATCTCGAATGATTCTAATGCATTTTCCTCTTCGGTATCTCGTTTTACTTCTTGCCCTCTTACTTCCAGCTCGAAACAACGATCTTTCGACTTTAATCTAGTCCGATTTACGCGCTCCTCGCGTTTCGCAACTTTCCCGACAATAACGCCCGTGGTATATTTATCTTGGCTTCGAGAACATTCAGCAGTGTCCCGAACGTTATGACGATTTCTCGCGCGCGCAAGACCGGTGGTACGGCGAACACGGAGATGTACCGCCCAACGAACTTTCAGCCTAGAAAGAACTCTTTTTCTTTTTTTTTTGTTTTTTCTTTTCGTTTGTTTGCCGCTTAATAAAATATACGGACGCACGGTGCACCGGTAAAAGGGGCAACGTACGAAGCCCGGCACACGATGATGCTTGAAAAAGCTGAATGCGAATTGCCGAGAACCTGCGTAACTTTCCGTCCGCCGCCCCCTTCTGCCGGCCGACTGACTGACGGAGAGAGCGCGTAGAGAGGAACGCGCTTCTAATTTCCGCCGACTCTTTCTTGCCTGCCCGTATCGTTATACGGCCTGATCCCCCTACACCATGGAAATTGAAGCGATAAAACGGTCTGGTCCGCGTTTCCGCAGCGCCGCGCCGCACCGCGGCAATATCGTTGCGAATTCGTGAGCCATCCTCTCGGCGTTTCGACCAAATTAATAAGCAGCGTTCAGCATCGAGATCGTTATTCGAGCCACAAAGTCGCGCCAAACCGCTCTATCCCTCTCTTCTGGTCGTTCTCTCGCGACAGCAAAGCTAGTGGAAAAGCTGTCGAGTTTCTCGGTGAACGCACACGATACCGATGGAGAGATTCGCTGGAGACTCGGGGTTAGGAGAATATGTACCGGTTCTTCGCGATCATTTTTCTCACCGATGGCAGAGCGTCGCGTCTTCTAGTTTAGAAAACGTTGCTGGTCTCTCGATACTCCGTTACAGCTTCCTGTAAACCGAAGCTAGGAAAAGTTGGAGCAGCGCTGTCCTCCCCGATAAGCTTTAAAGCCGAAATCCTTTGACGCGGCATAACGCGTCGTGTTGTCGCGTGTCGTCTCCGAGATGAAAGACACAGGCAAAGGCAGACGGCAAAAATTAAAGTACGTATCGCGCTAATAAAATTCCGGTGATAACTCGGTTCCGCTGCGAGATATAATTTACCGGTTTAGACGTACCGTTTACATAAAACAGACACCTTTCCCCCCAAGAGATAAATAATTAACAGTTTTACGCTTTCGAGAGACCGAGACTCGCCGCCAGGAATACGTAACTTGAGAAACTTGCTCGCGGCACCCTTAACGACCACCCTCTTGTAATGTTATTTCTCGCTAATAGGTGTAATTAAAGACCGACCCAATTTCCTTCCGCCAAGAAATCTCGTAAAAGTCGATCAACCGTACAACTTTCTGCTCCTTTCCCCAGGGCTTATCGGTCTGTATTTACGAGCTTTACTTACGCCGGCTGATAGATATCGCGTTATTAATAACCGCGCTCGCGAATTCCTCGCTCTTTATAAGAATAAGAATATCTCGATACTCCGCAAATTATCTCCGCTTCCGATGGAGAAGAAAAAGGGACGAGCGGAACAAAAGTCGCTTTTTCACAGTCTAAATTATTACGCTTTAATCCGTGAAAGTTTTCGTCTCGAGATAATTCTCGACTACACGAACGCCGCTGCAACCCGAAATTCGCTTAATTTATTCCCCACACGATAGTTCTCGCGCGGCAAGTTTTCCATGCACGAAGGAAAAAACTCGCGATTGTACGTTGCCTGCGAGTTAGACAAATCGACGATACTACGCAAAATGAGCCGTGTCGCCGAAGAAGAGACATCTAGCTACAATGCCCAACTAATTGTGCACGACCGAGTGAATTAATAACGAGAGCTACCGCAGTAGTATACCCAGATTCACACGTTCGTTCGAAAGCGCGATTGCTCGCAATCTGCGTGAAAAACGAAACTGTGCCTGCCTACTGCAGATTAATCGGATTTCAGGGTTGCTGCGGTGTTTGTTGTTCGAACGTCGATCGTGTAAACGATCGTAGACGTAAACGACCATAGCGTAAAGCCGTTTCGAAAGCCTGTGCGATATCGATTTCCAACTTATTTATTAAATATTTATCATCTTGCTAACGAACGCTCCAACGTTATATACGCTTTCAATGGAAGCGCTGGAAGCACTCAACGTGCAAGAGAAAGTAAGCAACATATACAGCTCGTTAGAGTTCGATGGAACAGAGTTACGAGGATAAGGAGCAGCGCAATGGTTCCGAGGTCCGACCTATCGCTGCAAGTTCTAGGTATTTTCTATATTTCGTCACGATTCGATCGAGACGTTCGATGTCGAAGAATCGAAGGATATAAAACGTAACAGGTATCCGCAAAAATTAAGAAGAAAAGGAAGAAAAAAGAAGCAAGTTGTTCGCAGCTTTCGCCCTGTTTTCACTTGAAAGATTAATAGGCGCGCGATCATGGAAGTGACAAGCGTGCGGAACAGTTTCGCCCGTCGGACAGGGATAGAGATGGCACGACGAGACTGCACCTTGGCTCGCGTATCCGAGTGCAACGTTGTCGCGAATTACGATGTAACCGCGATAACAGCGCGGTATACGGTACCACCTCTGGGGGATTAATAATGCAAGGAGCCGTATTTAGAACCGCGTTGGGACCGGTCTTCTTACACGGTCTACGGACGACTTGGCGTTTCCTACGTCTACGGGTGTGTGTTTACGGCAGACTCGAAAATACTTTAGCACGCACCTAGCACGTAAGTGCAACCGCGCGCTAAGCCGAGTACGTGCACCAGCAACTGTGGAACCGGGGGAAAGTTTCACAATTGCAAGAAGATGCACACCGTCGTCGATATCAACGACTCGATCATAGGCGCGCGCTAACGTGGACGACGTTGAAACAATTTGCAACGACCGCCGTACCATGCCGGAAACTCGCTCCAACGTTTTGAATTTCGAATATCCGCTCTTCCCCTTCTTCGAATACGGACGCGATGACGCGAGAATTCGCGAGAAAACGCGGCCTTTCACTCGCAGCGGTTAAAATCGCAACGGCATTAACAACGATCGAAACGGATTCTAGTTGTCAGGTTAGTTTCATCGTCGAAATCGAAAAAGGAGCTACGTCTACGTATTTACGACGCGGCTCGATGTCACCGGGAGACGTAAACGATCGTGCCTGCTCCTCTAAGCAATGGTTGGAACGAAGCAGAGGTCGCGTAACCGATCAATTACTACATCGTCCAGTGGAGATCCTTTCGTTGCGACAGTGGTTCCCTAATTTCACATTTTAACCGCGCGAAATCCCGAATCGAATCGTAATCGAACCACAAATCCATTAGAAAGCTCGATGGTACTCATATTACGTGAATAGATGGGACATATTATACGAAGGCGTATTATTGTTTACGACCAAATGTGTTTCGATATTACGTTTCGAATATGCAAACGAATATCATCTGGCCGATCCGTTTTTAATAACTCGGCTACATCGATAACCCGATAAAAATATTCCTACGACTCGGAGATGCGATAGCAGCCGAGTAACAAAGCCTCCTGTCGTCTCTAGAACAACCGTACGATCTACTAGACCGAAAACGAAACGACTGCCGGCCTCCTGTCGCGAACGGAAATCTTTTACGAGCACAGACATCGGTGGGAATAAATGCTGCAAGAGCGAACGAGAGAATCTAGACGGTAGGGATCGAATCGGTAGATCGTCGCGGGGAAACGTCGATCCTCGGAAAAAAGAGGACACGCCGTAGCACAAAGAAGTTAACCAAATCAGCCTGGTTAACAACCAGGAACGTATCGAACTCGACGAATCGAAAGAATAGAACAAAACGGGACGAAAAGAGGAGAAACACGCTTCTGAGTGGTGCGATTGGAGGCATGAAACGGCACGGAAAATAAAAGTTGAGGACCGCAGCCGCACGGGGAAGAATAGTCTGCCGGGTTGTCCGACTAAAACGAAAACGATCGATGGAAAAACTAACTCGATATACGGTGGCGATTCGCGATACAGAGAAAAATAGAGAGGTACGAGCGTCGGACAGAGGCGCGGAAACTCGCGGTGAGAGGTTGAGCGCGGAAGGACGAAATTGCTCTCGAAATAAAATGTTAGAACCGGTCCTGGTCGGCAATAATCGGTTACATAAAAATCAAATAGTACCGAGTAAGATATAACGATCGAGGGGTGGGGGGGCGTCTAACGTTTCGCTGAATTCGTGGCCGAGACACGTGCTCTTGTGGATATCGAGTCGACCGAAAGACAGTAAATGGCTCGACAGCGGCTTCTTCTTGTCTCGGACGAGATATAGAGCCAGATAATGTAACGCGGGACGATCGGTGTGAAAAAAATTCCAACTATTTTTCCTATACCATCTTTCCTCCGTTATTTTAACTATGGTTCTACAACGGTACTCTACCGCGACTATCTTATTATCTACTACGTTACGTTACCTATGTTAAGGAGCTTGGAAATATTCGCATCGGACGTTGCCGTTTCTTGCGCGCGAGCTGCAAGAATCTTCGCGGTTTCGACGAAGGAACGCTTCGAAAGTCTCGTTCCGTTTGTGCCCGTAAAGTATTAGCGGGAAATTGATAAAAAGGCGAAAGGAAATCGATAAAAACGAGCTATGAAAATAGGGTAAACTGTGAAAGGAGAGTGCAGGCGATAAAGCGCGTAATTCGATCTGGCTAAAAGACAGCGAGTGCGCGGATGCGATGTCGTAGAACTGGTTGAAGAGCCACGCCAAGAGACGAGCCACCCTTCTCTCGTCTGTCTATTTGCCAGGGTGTTTTACAGCCCTGGACAGATGTCATTACTCGTGCGAGCTGCCGCGACGTCTAAGAAAGAAGAGGACGCCGCGGCGGAAGAACGTAGGAAAGATCCGAGTCCTTTGCGTATTCTAGTAACGCGGCCAGATTTTCTCGTCTCGTATTTTTCTCCCGTATTATCTCGCCGCTGTTTTCAACGATTCGATTCTGCTATCGAGTAACGGGAAAATTTCGTACTTATGCGGCCGATGTAGATCCTGTCGATCGATCAAAGTCAGTGCTCGTTACTACGCGACGTCTTCGTTTCCAGGAATCTGAAGCATCGTAGCAGTGGCAGTTTACAAGGCTGCTCCTCGTCCGTTTTCCGTCAACACAGTTGGATTTCGATAGTCTCGAGTGTCTTAACGGAGATGTTATTCAAAGTTTCTGGTCGGACAGCTTTGCCAGAGATCCCAGGGGAGCAAATCTTACGACTACGTGTTCTTCATATCAGATTTCGTTCGTCGCTGCGCGAGACCGTTTACCAACCGCGATCGTTCGCGATTCAAGGAATCGTTGGTCGCGGGATTAGCACCTCTGTGAAACCGTCGGACTACTATCAGCCTAACGATACAGGGATATTGGGATTCGACGAGCGGAGAAAATCTGCCGACCTAACGATGCAACCGCGCGGCATCTTATACGGCGAATATAATCTTCTGCTGCGGAAATTTTGCCCGCAACCAGCCTCGCACCGTGAACACCGCGATACGCCGCGTGTATAACGGCCACTACGCTCCGTACGACGTGGCGGCCAAAATTTCTCCCGACTTAGTAGTCAGCTTTTCTTACATACGCGACGTGAATTATTCGCGGAGCACGAAACAATTGTTACCGCGAACGTTTGTCTCGCACGTGGGGATCCGTGTCCCCAGAGAGTTAGGTGGCGCACGACGCTCTATAAAAATGTAGCTAACGGAGCAGGTTTCCCATATAACCATCCACGATCAATGTTTCTCGCGCGATCCAACGCGCGTGCGCGCTGAAACGTACGTACGGTCAACCAACTATTTCGGCAATTAAATTATTTAGGTCGACCGAATTCTTCTTCGCCCCATCTTCCTCGGGCCAAAATGGCCGTCACACGCCGCGACTTAAACGACCTCCACTTGCCGACAGCGAGACGGATTCCTGATATTATTTATATATATGAGGTGATATGTCGTGATAGGGTCGGAAGGAAAACTCAGATTTATTCAACGATAAATGTTTATTTACTGTAATGTCAATGAGTACACTTGACGCGGGACTCGCGATTATATTCGTTTCGCGAGTGCGAAGTTAGAGCTCGGATAGCTATGATTCGAGATGCGCTACGAGTGCGGACAATGATTGCGCGAGATGTCGAGAGCTTAGGTAATTATTCGGCTCGAACCGCGTAAGTGTAACGATCGTTCTGTGTTGACTCGCTGTAATAGACTGGCTTTTTGTCGCGATGCTGCTGCGGAGGAAGACTGCGTTGGGATGTGTCTAAGGATGCGAAGGCATCGGATTCGTTGAGAAAAGCTTTGGTTCGGAAAGTGAGGGAAATGTACGTTAATGTTTATTGGCTAATTCGTGTTGGCCATTGGAAAAGGATGCTAGCTGCCCTTGAGAGGGTGTTGCTAGCGGGAAGCGTCGTACGTGAGAGATAGCAGATTTCTCGTGTATCCCCGTGGTAGGTGGTCGACTTCGAGACTGATAAACAAAGACTGTTTGTCTCTTTTAAATCCTAAGATTTATAGCGGTCCGTAGGCTAGCTGGAAATATTCGGTACGAATGTATCGACATCTGGCAATCATCTTGTCCGCAGGTATAGGGTCTTTGTGTCGTGCGTCACGCGACGTAAACTGTTGGGAAGTTTACTGTCAAGTGCCGCCACATATAATAACGGACAAAGATAGTCGCGCGTCGTGAAAAAAGATAGTCGTAGAAAAAGTAGATGTAAATCGTGGCGGGACGAGCGGAAGAAACCAAGGGGAGCCGGAAAGTTATGATTTGTCTGTTCCACGGAAAACATAGCTCATACGCGGCCGACGTGTCGCACCGTTGGACAGGTGTCGTTATTCATAACGGCGGAACTTTCGAGGAAGAAGGTGTTTGCGTTCGAGCGGAAAAGATAGATAGCGGGCGACGGGAAAGGCCATGACAAAGAAGGGAATTCCCATTTGCCTCGCTCGGGGATTCCCGCTAGTTTTGTGCATAATATATTTGCCAAGACGAACACGCTCGGTCTATTCCGTCGCTGCCTGCCTGCCTACCAAAAGTCTCGTAACAGATCCCAATGCGACTCTAGTTTCCGTGAATGAACGTGGCTCGCGCTCTATGTATACGAATCGATGTCGAAGGATCCAAGGATCGACGTAACGAATTCATCGACGTAACAAATTCATCGACGTAACAAATTCATCGACGTAACAAGCGCCGTGAATCTATAGATTTACGAAGCCGATCGCCTTGGTGCGATCACTCCGCGGCTTTAAAGCAACCGAAATCACTCGGACAAATCTCGGCAAACATTGCTCTTGGCGCAAGTTTGCTCGGTCGGGAGAAACGGAGGAACTGGAGGAACACGAGGAATCGGAGGAGACCGGGGCAACGCCCCGTTTAAAAATTCTCACTTTCTCCTTTAGCTCGAACGATCCGCTAACGTTTTAGGACGAGGCGCATTGAAATCCAAGACGAAGCTTAATCGACGATTACAGTCTTTGTTCGCGAGAACCGGTCGAAAGGCGCGTGTACTTTGGATTAAAGCAGGCGTTTGCGGATCTTTGTCGCAGACTTCGGCTTATGTTAATTCGATAGGAGGGAAGTTTGGCATCGGCGTGCGAGTCTCGGCAGGCAGCAGTTTCGTATTAAAACTTGGACGAAACCGGCCGGTCAGTCCGGAATGTCTTTGAACGAGCGTTACTGGGTCGCACAGACGCGGCAGAGAGAGTTTTGCGCGAGGCGTTCGATACTTTGTGGTGGCACGTTTAAAAACCGATGGTCCCGATTTTTGCCCCGCACACCCCGTGTCACCGTCTGTTGTCGAAGCTGGCTAGTCCGGCAAAAAGAAGCGATATTGGAATTTTTATGTAACGCGGAACAGAGATATCGGACTTCGTGGCGGAACAAACAGAAGCTCTCTCCCGTTGCATGCGAACCAAGATTCCCAATTCGATGAAATTTCCTTTTACCCGTCCCCGTCGGCTTTCATAAACAACGGGGCAAATACGAGTCGGATTCACCGAACGATTCCGCGTCTTAGAGCACCGTATTACTTTCCATCTGTTAGGGAAGTGATACATTTACACTGTACATGAGAGTGTGTGTGTAAGGGTCAGAGGGCGTCCAGGTCTTAGTTGAGACAAAAGACTGCCGGTTGGCGACAAGCGTGCGTGCAAGACGTTCTTCAGAGTGTAATATAGATGTATAGCTGTTGTGTGTGAAATATAGTCAATTATTTGTATTTCCAAATCCTCGAATTTCCTTAACATGGTAGCAGAGCGTGGTTACCAGTTTTGCAAGATATTTAGTTCGTGGTTACGATCTTGCGAGTGAGTTTTCAGTAAAGAAAAAAAACTTTCAGAGGAAAAAATATACTTCGAGCACGTAGGAACGCTTGAGTAAGAAAAGGAAAAAAAGAAGAATCAATTAAAATGGAGAGATCGGAAATCATGATACCTATATTCGGTGGTGACGATTATGGAATGTGGAAGCAAAGAATCACGATGTTTCTCAAATATAAGGTATGCGAGGTTGTTACAACTAGAATGAAGAACGAAAGAGACGATGAAGACTGGGACAAAAAGGATTTGAAGGCGATAAATATAATTTATAGTGCAATATCGAACAGACAATTGGAGTATGTTAGGGAAGGAAAAACGGCGTATGATATAATAAAAAGGTTCGATGAAATGTACTTGAAAGAGTCGACGGCACTGCAGATCGTATGCAGAAGGAGATTGGAAAACATAAGACTGGAGAACTACAGTGATTCAGCATCATTCTTTAACGATTTCGAAAAATTAATCAATGAATTAAGAAGTGCGGGCGCACAAGTAAGTGAGAGGGAAAAGCTGAATTACATGCTGAATACGTTACCCGAAGAATACAGCTACATAGCGGACATAATAGACGCATTGAAAGAAGAGAATCAAACGGTAGCGTATGTGAAAAATAAAATAGAGATAGCAGAGAAGAAAAATAAATCCAATCGAGGAGAAAGGCAAACCAACGCCTTTTCTGCAAAAAAGGAAGGATGCTTCAGATGTGGAAGATTAGGACACTTTGCGAGAGAGTGTCAAAATGACGTCCAAGCGGGAAGCAGTAACGGCTATTGGCATGGGCCAACACGTGGTCGAAACAGAAGAAGAGGAAACAAAGGCAATACGAGCAGAGGACGTGGAAACTTTCATCGTCAATCTACAACCGGCACGGGCGAGCATGGAAACTCAAGAGCAGGCATATGGATAGCAACGGCGCACGCAGCAAACAGCAGTGAGACGAATGAAATAAGTAAGAACGAAATAGTGTGGCTATCAGATAGCGGTTGTACCGATCACATAATTAATGATATAAATTATTTTGATAAATCTATCGACCTAAAAGAACCGGTAAATATATATTTAGGCGATAATAGTCCGATAAAAGCGACAAAAGTTGGGAATGTTATAAGTTATTTTGAAGCATTCGGAAAACAAAATAAAATAAATATGAGGAAAGTATTTTACGCGAAAGAAATGTCCGCAAATTTGATTAGTTTAGGTAAACTAACAGACAATAAGAATACGGTTATTTCCAAAGGAAATATTGCGAAAGTAATAGATGAGGATAATAAACTTACAGCTGTAGCGTTCAAAGAGAATGGGACATATAGAATAAAAAGTATATTGAAAGGGAAGAAGCACTTAGTAAACAGCGCCGAACGTAGTGGTATGAGTAAAAAGGAAAGATGGCATAGGATGCTAGGACACGTAAATTTTAAATATTTAGAGATTTTGGGTAAAGAGCAGCTAGTGACTGGCATACCGAATGAATTTGAAAAGGAACTTTTGAAATGTAGGGTGTGTATAGAAAGCAAAATGCATAACTTACCTTTCAAAAATAATCGAACTAAGGCTAGGGAAATAATGGAAATTATTCATACGGACGTATGTGGTCCCTTTAAGGCTACCGGATTCAATGGAGAAAAATATTTCATTTCATTTATCGATGATTATAATAAAATAGCTAGGATCTATTGTATAAAATCAAAAGATGAGGTCTTTGATTCTTTCGTACAGTTCGTAAATGAAGCCGAAACTTTAACGGGCAAGAGGTTAAAAATATTAAGATGCGATAATAGTAAAGAATATTTAAATAATCGAATTTATAAATTTACTAGGGATAAAGGTATAAGAATAAATAATTGCCCAACATACGTACATGAATTAAACGGGACAGCGGAAAGGTATAATAGAACAGTGATGGACATGGCGCGTTGCTTGTTAGCGGAAGCGAAAGTACATAAAAGGTACTGACCGGAAATAGTTTGTACAGCGGTGTACTTGAAAAATCGAATATTAGCGAATACTATAGAGAGAAAGACACCTTTTGAAATATTCTTCGGGAGTAAACCAAGTGTTAAAAATCTACATCTATATGGAAGTAAAGTTTTTGTAAGAAGGCCAGAACAAAAAAGAGTTTCCAAATGGGACAAGAAGGCAGATATGGGAATTCTATTAGGATATAGTGAAGTAGGATACAGAGTCTTATTAGGTGGGAAAATAACAATAGCTAGACATGTAGAGGTCATGGAGACAGACACTAAATGTATCGGTTTTGAGGAAAATTCATTAGAGGCAGATAGAAATGATAGCGAAGAAAACTATTCATTGGATGGTATGGATAAGGAAGAGTTAGAAGGTAGGGAAGATGAAAATGATAGTAGTACTGAAAGCTCAAACTCCAGTAAGGTATCCAGAAAAGGAAAATATTTGCGAGATTCATGCAAATTATTGTAAAGTAGATATCCCTCGTACATTTGAGGAGGCGATTTGTTGCGAAAATAATGAAGTTTGGAAACAGGCTATGGATAAGGAAATAGAATGTCTCTATAAGAATAAAACTTGGAAATTGGTAGAAAGGGTAAAAGGCAAAGAAGTATTAGATGTAAAATGGGTTTACACGAAAAAATCAGAGGACAGGTATAAGGCTAGATTAGTGGTAAGGGGATTTCAACAAAGAGACGTAGCCGATGATATATATTCTCCAGTGGCGAGTAATCAGACCTTTAAGATATTGCTATCATATTGTTGTCAAAATGGATTAATAATTGAGCAAATGGATGTAGAAACTGCCTTTTTAAATGGTGAAGTAACCTCGGAGGTATATGTAAATCAACCAAAGGGATATGCGGATGGAACGAATAGAGTTTGTAAATTATCGAAAGCGCTTTATGGGTTAAAAGAAAGTCCGAGGGACTGGTATGAGTGTTTTGGTAAGTATGTGACGAGATTAGGTTTTAAGAAGAACAATATAGAGCTGTGCCTATATACTTATGGAGAGGGAGAAAATGTTGTTCATTTGTTAATATACGTAGACGATTTGTTGATTTGTAGTAAAAACAAAGGGAAGATACAAAGTGTAAAAAGATTATTAACTGATAAATTTGAAATGAAAGATTTAGGTGAAGTAAAAGAATATCTTGGAATAAATATAGAGTATGATTATTTAAAAAATGAAATGAGATTAAGCCAAAAGAAATACATAGAATCATTAGCAAACAAATATAAATTACATAATAGCAAATTGTACTGTACACCTATGGAGACCAACTTAAAAATTGAAAAAGCTGAGATAAATAGAGAGGACATTGGATACAAGAATTTAATTGGCGCATTGCTGTATATTAGTGTAAATACCAGACCCGATATAAGTTATAGTGTGAATTATCTGAGTAGATTTCAAGATTGTTGTAACGAGACACATTTTAAATATGCCTTGCGAATATTGAAATATTTGTACCGGACTAGAGATTTAGGGCTACATTATAAAAGAAATGAAAAGTGCGAAACGATAGATTGTTATGTGGACGCTGATTGGGCAGGAGATCATATAGATAGGAAATCATATAGATAGGATAACCCTGTAAAAATCTATGAGGATAACTCTGGCGTTATGAGTATAGCAAAATACGGAACTTTTACAAAAAATTCTAAACACATTGAAGTTCATTACCACTACGTTCACGAGTACGTAAAGGAAACTAAGATAAACATAATAAAAGTAAGTACAGAAGAAAACACTGCGGATATTTTTACGAAGGCACTGTGTAGAGAGAAATTTGAAAGGTTTAGGTCATGGATGAATGTAAAATAAGAGAAATGTAAATAAAGCGATAAATGTTAAATATTTTGTTAATTCGACAAGTATGTAAATAAAATTAAGTGTACAGTATAAATGTAAGGAGGCGTGATAGGGAAGTGATACATTTACACTGTACATGAGAGTGTGTGTGTAAGGGTCAGAGGGCGTCCAGGTCTTAGTTGAGACAAAAGACTGCCGTTAGAAGATTCTGGATAATCGGTTGGCGACAAGCGTGCGCGCAAGACGTTCTTCAGAGTGTAATATAGATGTATAGCTGTTGTGTGTGAAATATAGTCAATTATTTGTATTTCCAAATCCTCGAATTTCCTTAACACCATCCTACGCAAACATGTCTCCTGCAACAAACGCCTACTTTTCTCCCGTAAATATAGATCGAGCACAAGTCGTGCATTTGCATTGGGTGAGGGGGGAGGAGCGGATATTTTCTACGCTTACTTCTCCGACTGGTCGAATACACGTAGGGACGCGAACGTTCAATCTCCGACACCTTTATGATTTCCGTTGGACTCCCGTCTTCGTTCGTCCGATAGATAACTACGAAATCTTCTTATAGATATAAAAAAATATTTTTAAAATCAACAACGAACGAAAGCGAACGTCCCGTCTCGACCTACGACGGAGTTTTTCGGATCTGGTCCTCCGAGACTGGCGTCGCGTATAGTTCGTAGAATTATCCGTTAACGTTTAACTTTAACCAATAGGGGAATCGAACGTTCGAAAGAAAAATATGGGCCGTGAAAGGCCGAACAATTTGTGCGTTTTCGCGCTTCGTTTAACGCGAGGCAGAGTTGGCTTTCGTATACGATAATCGAAGGGTGCCGGTGCTCGTGGAAACTGGCGGATATTGCAAAGCCCGTCACGTACGCGAGGATTAAGAAGCGTTTGCCGGAAGAATTTGCCTGGGAAAATTCGAGAAGAACGTCGAACCGGAACATTCGTTTCGCAACTATCCTTCCTGTATAATGTTTGAAAAATACAGGGACGAATAGCGTCGTCGAAAGTGCATGAATAATTCATTCGAATACTGGAAAAATAAGTAACAGTGTACCACTAGGGGAGATGGTGCGCCGGTTGTCGGAATATCGGAGGAAAAAATATGTTCCTGCTGTGAGCTAGTCGCTTCGATGGACGAATAACGCGTTATTTAACAATAGTTTTTGTACTCCGCGTGTGTCTCGTGGCTAATTCGGAACTCCGATTCGGAGTGCTTCGATATCGAACGATTAGCTGCATATTAATGAAATAACGTAGCAGTTAAATAAAGAACGCGGACAGCCGAGAAGAAATCGCGAGCGGTCGATCGATTTACCTCTCGGAGTTACCGCTGTCTAGCGGCCGTTGTTTCTTTTCTTCGATCGACGGACAGACGCTGTCGCGGTTAGAAAAAAGGCGAGCCTCGTTTACTTCGCTCGTTCGTTCGTTTCTCCCTTTCGATCGCTGGCTCGCGCGTATACCGCACGAAACGAAGAGACCGAGGAATCCTAGACGAGCCGTTAATGCCGTTATCGACGAACCTGCCGGCAATTCGTCTTTGTTCGTTGCGTCGATGCGGCCACGTTTTCGCTCCGTTTTCCCTTGGCTGCAGTCACGCCGCGCCATCCTCTCCACAGTCCGCGTAATCTTTCTGCGTGCGCTCTAAGCACGCTGTCGACAGACCTGCCGACCTCCTCGCCGTTCGACGATTCGCTTATTTATTACCCGATCCCAGGCCAGTTTCCGCTGCTTCTCATTGAAACAGCAGTAAATTTCGCAACGATAGAATTTACCGTCGAGTTCTTTTCGGTTCCATCGAAATATACGGAGCTACCACGCTTTCGAAACCGACAAAGAAACTCGCGGGAGGAGCTCTTGTCGGTGTTTCGCTTCCCTGGAAATTTACGGAACGCGTATAAATTTTCCAGCTAATTTCTCTTAAAACGTACAAAACAATTACGTTTGGAGGAAAGAAAGTGGAACTCTGGCTGGTTTCTTACCAAGCGTAGCAGACTTTATCGAACGAACGCGTAGTTTAGAACGCGAAGCACGTGGAAGGCCGTCCGCGGTTCCGCTATCCAACGACTTGACATCCCTCTGGTAATAAATGCCTCCGCCTTTCTATGCATTCTCTTCTCCTTGGCAACCAAATTACGTCGCATCTGGCAAATTTGTCGTAATCACGTTAAATCGCGGTTACTTTGTTCAACCGTCGATCCAGCTAACGAGACGATTCCGCGTTTATTTCGCTCCGAATGCGGATTATCTCGATCGACTGGAACAATTAATCAGTCGAATTATCGTTTAATTTGATTCGACGCGAATTGGATATCGCATTCGGGGACAGCGACACAGGTCAGAGCACCTCGTGTAAATATTCGATTCGCGACGCATCGAGCTTTGCGCGAGCGCGTGTTCCATCTCCCGGAAAGATAAAATTGACGCGACGAGACACGACGAAATGCCACGTCTCAAAAGCTTCGCGATATGCCGCTCATTGTGTACGCAGACGGTTGCAAATCGACTCCGAACAATCGATGGTGAGCACCCGCTAAATATCGATATTGGTTTCCGTTATCGAGCTAGAATCTCAGTGCAGTGTTAGGACAGGAAATAGTACGCAATTCGCGTAATTAGGCGAATAACGCGTGCTGCTTCCTTGCCGATACCTGCTTCCTTGTCAGATAGAAAGGGAAGTTCACGCGTTTAAATCATACAGTTTCTCGTAGACGCGCGCCTACGTGTACATAAAGATCGTATCCATTACTTGGATCGTACAACGTGTATCTAAGCGTTTCGAATTGGCGAGTTCCTTAATTAGAACGCGCGGGACTGTCGGTTGCGCCGAGTTTCGCAATAGTACTCGTGCAAATGGGAAAACATTTACGTACATCGCGAATTATGTTAAGCTGCACGGAAACGAAGTCATAAAGGTTAACAGCGCGAAGCTAATCCTCGGTTAAATCATGCCCACCCATATTCCAAGTCCGTAAACTCGACTTTATAGGGCTGTACAGACAGTCGCTGGACAATTCGAATCGATCGTAAGTTTCTGACCAGCGAATTTCCCTACCACGATAACGCGATATCGCGAGTGTTCGTTAACGACGTCGAGGCACGTTCGCACGCACTTGGCGGAGATCGTGGCGCCAGCCTCTCGCCGAAATTTTCTCGATCGCCTTTCATCGTCGACAGGGGACAAACACGTCGACGGTCGGCACGAGGCGAACTCGAGCGAAACTTTGGAACTTTCGATTGCACGACGGAAGTTCGGCCAGACGAAAGGACGTCGCGCGTTCCGAAGAAATTGAATTAAATTGCTGATTCCTTGATTTTGTCGCGCGACCTCGCCCCTTCGAATCTAATTAATGGGGCTCGGCTAAGCCGATGAGCTTAACGAACGCTCGATATTTGTCGTCGTTCCAATCTTTTCGTTTTCTCTTTTTTCTCTCACTCTTGCTCCACGAATAATCGATTTCGTCGAAGATTGGCCAGATCCATGGCAGAATAGTTAACGTCGAGCAAGAAGGGATAAGGATAATAAGCATAGGATATAATAGGAGAGAAGCGGTATTGCTTCTTATTTTTTTTTTTTTTTCTTAACCAAGATATCTACTCGCGGCGAATTTATAAATCGAGTAACGCGACGAACGTTATCGCGGCCCGTTAAGAACGTAGGTTGACGATCAATTCGAGTCGGTGGTCGAGCAAGTCGATGGCATCTCGGAGAAGCGGCGAGAATCGTCGAGTGGAAAGAAGACGCGATGCAGGAAAGTGTCAGGGATCGCAGATCCGTAGAGGGCACGGAGACCTGTGGGCGTCGAACGTCGTCTCACGATCTCGTCGTGCTTAGTTGAAATGTAGAAAACGTGGCTCGTTTGCTCCTCTTAGCAACGACAATCCCACTTGTTTCATACGCAAACCGATCCATGTCCGAACTTGGCCCGATCGGGCAACCCACTGATTCCGTCTCTTTCCTCCTCTTTTGCTCTCGTTCCGTCTCCCTTTCCTACTTCTCTTATTCCCTTGCCCGCGTTCTTCATCCCCTCGATCATTTTCTCTTGCCCGCTTCGACCGTCGAACACGTATTCGCTTCTGTTGCTGCTTCTTTCGGAGCTATAGTTTCGATAATACGTTTTCGTAATCCATCGTAGTTCGATTAAAATTTTAGAAACGATCGTTCGATCGCTAAGAAGCTTGGAAGGGGGTTGTTGGCTTTGCTCGTAAACGCATCCTGTCGTCGTATCGCCGCCATCGATATTTTCCGAAAAATCGTACTCGACGTTCAAATTCACACGGCCGTGGACGTGCGTCGATTATCATCTTACGACGGGTCGATGATAAATGAAACTGATTTCGTGGAACGAAATCCACGACGAGATTCGTGCATACGTTGCTCGGGTTCGATGTTCGAAATACGAAAAACGGAACACGCGAAGCGCAAGTACCGTCCGATTTTTATACATTCTCGTTGCTCTCTCGACTAGCTCTCGATTCCGAATCCCTATTTTTTATGCGTCCTCGACGAGAACGCACATTTACCACAACCATCTGCGTTTGTCGATTTGTCACGTACAGATTACTTTGATTTTTCAACAATACCCAGCCTATACTTTTCTGTTTTTCATAATGCTTTTTCAATTTCTCGATATGCAGAATTTTGTACGGTCAGCGACTGAAATTGCCACGTTCGAATCCCCTTCGACCTGTACACGCGTATTCCCCGTCGTGGATCCAAACATTTTATTTCTCATTCAAAACGTTTCTATCGCATTTTCCCGCCCCTAATTAAGGCTTCGGATTCACAATAGAAACAAAGTGTTACACATTTCTTCCGGAACTATTAATTTCGGCACGCGAAGCGCCACTAAATACTGCCACTTGCGCGAGAGCTTAATCAATAATTCCTTTCTCTGGCGATTTCTCGGAAAAATTCGCGGAACAGAGGAAAAAGGAGAGGAGAAAAAAAGCTCGGAGGTATTCTCCGCGGATTTAATTGGCGCGAAGATGCACGGTTGAAGCGCACGCCACCTTTCACCGCACGATTCTCCAACGTTTTCAAAAGGAATTGCTGCACGCGTCGAATTCTTGCCAGTCTCTCGCGTGCACGAGCGACACCGATCAATCACGCTTCTCACTCCGATAAATAGCGACGAGAGATATTTTTACGCGCCGACGATCGCTGAATCTCTTAAGCCACGATGGCGTTTAAACAACTTTATCGAGCGAATATCGTGCGAAATTCTTGTGGAAACAGCCGGGATAGACGACGAAACAACCGTGTCGTGCAATATATCATCTCGTAGCGTGAATTACGCAACTTACTTTTACGATCGACAACGCCTCGGTCATTTCATCTCGATCGTAGCAGCTTGATCTCGAAACGCCGTTTCTCGAACGCCGAAAACGACGATTTTCGCGGCTGATTGCATAAAGTTAATTAATTTTGGCTGTTATTTCTAAGCCCTTTCATCTGTATTTCGCTGGAATCTTTTTTCGCAAGTGTCTGTACCTGGCAACTACCTGTCGTCGTAAATGCGTGTATTCTAACGAGCTCGCCCCGTATATAAATAAACCACATAAATAAATAAATAACATTGCTCGAACGAAATATTACGCAGCCGAATAATACGTCCGAAAGATAACGAGCGGTTTTATTCGTTGATAGGTTTTAACGCTTTCGATCGAATATAGGATCTATCGCAATTCGAATAAAGGTTGAATCCACACCTATGGTAATGCGATTCACCTGAAAATATTGGCTCTCCAATCGGCCGCCGAAGGAAAAAAACGCCTTCCCTCGTGTAACAATCTCGAACAACTTGCTGACGCTGAACTGCTCGTCTGTGCAAGACCGACGAAATTTTCTCAAAACAATCTGGTTATTAGATATACGTCCGCCGACGAAATTCGTCGGTTTCGAAAGAATCCAATTTCACGCTGGGATTTCTTGATAAGCCTATCGATCGTCTGTAATTGCGGCTACCAAGTATACATACCGTGAAAATTAAGCTTAATTAGCTCGAAAAACGACTGGTTAAATTCGGCCTTCTGGAATTCACAAGCTAATAACACAAAATGGTTTGTAACAATAAGTAACAGCGTACGGCTGTTCGATCGGATAGTAAAAAGACGTGCGAATTCGGAATTCTGCAAATCTGATTTCAGACAGCAGGAGAATGAAGAGAAAAGAAGAAAGAAAGAGTGAAAGAAAAGAAGGCTTTGACGTTCGAGTCAAACAAAGTGTTCGTTCCAGAGAAGTTTGACTTAAAGTTACTCTGACGTTCCATTTCAACCAAGAGAAAAAGTTTATTATTCGGACCACTGAACCAGAATGGGAGACCACGGGTTCGCGTAGCAACCGATCGAAATATCTCAAACTGGACCGAATAACGATTAATTTTCGTCAAAATCGAGTTATAGGTGACATTTTGCGAGCTGCTCAAAATAGCGCGCGATATGTTCGGCGTGTATAATGCAGTAGAACCAACAGTTAAACGTCGAAATATTTCAGACTGGACCGCAATAACGATTAATTTTCGTCAAAATGGAGGTATAGGTGTCATTTTGCGAGTTGCTCCAAATGGCGCGCACTGCGTTCGGCGTGTAAAATGGAGTGGAATGAACGCTTAAACTTCGAAGTTTCTCAAACAGCACCGAAATAACGATTAATTTTCGTCAAAATCGAGTAAGAGGTGACATTTTGCGAGCTGCTCAAAGTGACGCACACTACGTTCCGCGTGTAAAATGGAGTGGAAAGGGCGCTTAAACGTCGAAATATCTCAAACAGGACCGAAATAACGACTGATTTTCGTCAAATTCGAGTAACGGGTGACATTTTGCGAGCTGCTCAAAGTGGCGCGCATCTCGCCGGTACCAGCGGGGGCCACGAGGAGGCGGAGCTGCCAGCGTGTAGCTCGGTCCCAGCAGGTCGGCTTTCCAGCCGATTATTCCCTGCACCGTCACAGTATTCATTTGCATGAGTACCGCCTGCGTCGACGGTCGCAGGGCGTCCTTCCTAGATCTTCCTTGCCGTTTCCTTTCTCGTATTCTTTTCTGTGTCTGTTTCCTGCTCTTTTATGTTCGTTTTCCTGTATAGAGTCCGATGTCGTTGGTCTCTGTGTCGCTCAGCGTTGCGGGTTCTTCTTCCTCTTCTTCTTCTTCCCCTCTGCTCTGTTCGGGTGGTCTCCGTGCCAGCCTTGGACTCCGTCCTAAAGGCCAGTCTGTCGGTTCACCCAGCTGTGCTGCTCCTCTCCCTGAGTATCGTCCCTCTAGCGGGGTACCCTCTATCTCTCGCATAATTCTCCTTTTCTTCTCCTCCTTTGTCTGCAGGACGCTCCTTGTGAACTGGCGGAAGTGGGGGTATACGTCCTTCGTTATAAACTCCCACTTTTCTTCTGGCCAGTCTAACTCTAGTTCGTGTATTGCATTCCGCAGTTTTTGACGGTCTTCTTCGAAGAGAGGACAATCCTCGAGGATGTGGTGAGGGGTTTCCTCTTCGCCGCAGTCGCACGTGTCCACTTCGCTCAGACAGAACGTCTTCAGTTTGCTGTTGAAGTCCCCGTGACCGCTAATGAACTGTGTCATATAGTGGTCGGGTCTTACCCAACGATTCTCAAGCCTGTCCTTGATGCTGGCGAAGTACGCGTAGGTCGTTCTTCCCTTGCCCGTGGTCTGCCAGCGTTCTTGCCACTTCTCTATTGCTTGACTGGCGATTTCCTTTTCGCTGCGGTCATCGTCCTGGCCTTTTTTCCATCGATATGTCCTTGCTCGGGCTTCGATGAGGAGGTCGATCCGGATGGCTCCGGCGATGACCTGGAGTGCCTCTGTTGATGTCGTCCTGCATGCCTTTGTCACTCGGAGGAGTGCCATCCTCTGCGATCTTATGAGCATGCTCTTTGCTTTCCCTTTCAGCAGGTCGCTCCAGCCGGCTGCGGCGTATGTGGTTATCGGTTCGAACAGCCCTTTGTACAGGGTACGCATGGCCGCGTGTCCGAGACCCACTTCGCCTTGGCCACTCTCGCGAGGCTGTTGAGTAATTTCTGGCACTTTTCCGTAGTCTCGTGTACATGCCTGTTTATTTTCAGGCCGCTTTCTAGGTACACTCGCAGGTACTTGATCGCCTGTTTCATTTTTATACTTCAGTCATCGATCTTGATGATCGGTGGTCTCTCCGCGTCCAGCTTGCCCTTGATGAGTATCATATCCGTTTTCTCCGCCGACAACGAGAGTTTTTTCCTGGCGCACCAAGTAGAAACGCGTGTGACTACATTTTGTCCTTTCTCTTGTTGTTCGGTCCTCGCGTTTCCTGCGACCAGGATCACTATATCGTCCGCGTACGCGAACGGTTCACACTCTGTCGCGTTTGTCTTGAGTTCGGCCAGCAGGTCGTCGAATATTAGGTTCCAAAAGCTTGGACCCAGTACCGACCCCTGCGGGCATCCCTTCGTAACGGGCTTGCTAACAATGTCATTTTTCCCAGTGATTCGCACGGCTCTGTCCGAAAAGTAGCTCCTCGACAATCGGTATAGATTGCCGTGCTCTTCTCTTCATTTCGTGCAATACGTTGGGCCACCACACGTTATCAAAGGCTCCAGATATGTCGAGTGCGATTGCGAGAACATACTTTTTCTCGCTCATTCGCTCGACTATCTCGCGGAATTTTGTGATCGCGTCCACCGTAGATCTTCCGGGACGAAAGCCGTACTGCCTGTCCGAAATTAAGGCGTGCTCGTGGAGTATAGTTGCCATCCTAGTAGCCATCAGACTTTCAGTAATTTACCCACCATAGATAGTAGGCAAATCGGTTTGTAGGACTTCGGGCTACTTTTATCCCGTTCTGGTCCCTTCGGGATAGCGATGACGTTCCCCAGTTTCCAATCTTTCGGGAAGACTCCCCAGGTGAGGCAGCCGTTCATGAGCCTAAGGAGTTCCTGGTGGATTCCACCCCAGGCGGGTTGAATTACTTCGGCCTCGACTAGGTCGGGTCCAAGACATTTCCCCTTCGTTAGTCGCTTTACGGCGCCGCTGAGTTCCTCGAAACGAAACTCTGGGGCGTCCTCGACATTCGGAGGGGTTGTACTTTCGCGTCTGATCGCTGTCTGCGATCCGTTTCTTGTCAGTTTCTTCCTCGTCGTCGGGTAGTAGGGCGGACAGCATCGCCGCCTCAGTCGTTCGCCAGTTCGAGGTTTCCCCTTGTTGCGTCCGCAGAGTCGACACTGTTTCTTCCCTTCTTAGCTTACCCGTAACCGTACGGTAGGTAATGCCCCAAGGTTCTTTATTGCCCTCCTTCGATACAAAGTCCTTCCAGCTATGTATCTTGGCCTTAGTAATTGCTTTCACATACTCCTTTCTGATTTCTCTGTACCGCAGCTTCTCCTGTTCCCTCGTTGCGGGGTCCCTAGACCCTGGTATTTCCCCCTTGCCCGGTAGACTTCCCTCTTTGCTCGTGTGAGCTCAGGCGTCCACCACGGCACCGACCTGTGATACCATTTCTTCCTCGGAATGGCAGCATCGCAGGCTCTTATGAGGACTTCCTGCATCTACTCGGCCATTCGTTCAACCTCGTTCGCCTGCCGGAGGGTTGTCTCTCGAAGTGTCTCCTTCTCCTCTATGACCATTCTTTGAAAAACCTCCCAGTTGGCGATCCGAGTGTTATATATTCTCTCCTGAAGCTGCGGCGGAGTACTCCTTTCATTGAAATCAAGACGCGTCTCCAGTATTCTGTGTTCGCTGGAGGTTCCGTCCTCGTGTACTCTCCATTCCTTCACGAGCGGTATTGCTTCCGGATTCCCCAGAGTCACGTCTATGTTCGATCGCCCTCGCGTCGTTTCGAATGTGTGAGCCTGCCCCGGTTGGTTGAGGATGTGGAGGTTATATTGTGCAATAATGGCTTCCAGGGCCTCACCTCTGTCATCGATAGCCTTACTGCACCATAGCGGGGATTTGGTGTTGGAGTCTAGGCCAATGATGGCCTTCTTCCCTCTAAGCCTCTTCTGTACCTTGTCTAGTAGCTCCAGGCCGACCTCGATATTCTCGGTCGGCGGAAAGAACTGGCTAACGAAGTATATCTCCGTCTCTCCATCGCTTACCTGTACACATACGCAGTGCGTTGTGCATAGTCCGGCGATTTCGAGCGGCGTTAAATCCTTCGACTTTACTCCTACTGCCGCCATTAACGGGTCGCATTTCGATCCTCGACAGGCGATCGAGATTCCTGTTCCGAGTCCGGGTATTTTCCCGTCGATGCTGTATGGCTCTTGCATTAGCAAGATTTCATCGCCATCAGCTTCCATCTGCGTCCTGATTTCATGGGGGGCGGTTTTGGAACGCTGCATATTATGCTGCAGGATCCTTACACCCCTTCTTCTCCCATGTCCTCTTCCATTCTTGCTCGGGGCTTTACTGATACTTGGTACGAGAAATGCTTATTCCTAGCGCCTTCTTGTACATGGGGCAGTCTACGTTGGAGGCCGCATGATCGCCTTTTTTCCCTGCCTTCCTGCAGTTTACGCAGTTGGCGTTCTTGTTTTTCTTCGTACACTCTTTAATGCTGTGTCCACTTTCTGCGCAGTGTGCGCAGATTTCGTAGCCTAAGCGGCAGTGTTTTGCCACGTGCCCGTAACCTTGGCATTTGTAGCAGCGACTGACGGCTATGTAGTCACGAACCCGGCAAGCATTCCACGAGATGAATATCTTGCCAGTCAGTAACTTGTCTCTTACCTGGGGGGGGGGGTACTTCCAGTACGCAGTTGGTTTCTTGGGAGTCCTTGCGGCCTGTTCTGAAGCAGAATCTAATGCTTCCTGATGCAGCCCAGTAATTCCTTCTCCGGGATTTCCCGTGGTACGTCATATAGTATTACACGGGGCAATCTCCTCTGCGACGTGCTGGTTTTTAGGCCAGCCTCCTTTAACTTGGCGTTCTCCGTGAACGCTTTTAGGCCTTCGGGCTTCGTCGTTTCCACGACTAAGCCGTTCCCGCTGATCTTCTTCACTGCGGTAACCTTTCTTTTTTTTTTCTTTTTTTTTTTTGTACGTGGAGAAATCCTCATGGACACTCCGCTGCTGCAATAATCGCGTAACAGCAGAGTAGTGTCGGACTCCTACCGACTAAAACTCCACGATGACCATCTAATGCGCGTGACAGGGGTGCTCCAGGAACCTCTTATGAATTAACTTCAGTTGCATCCCCTTCTCGCGTTCTCTTGTTCGAGCCGGCTATTGAGTAGGCGTTAGGGGGAGGTCGTTGCCCCTAGTGCTGTCACTTCTTCTGGTCGTAGTCCGTTGGGGTTGTGGCGGGGAGGCTCTGGGTCGTCTGACTGCCATCCTCCTCCATCGTCTTATCCTGCAGGGGTGAGAGTTTTTCTTTCTCGCCCTTTCCGCTCGCTCCTTCGCGAGCGTAACTCGCTCGCAGAAGAGGCGGACGGCCTCGTATTCCTGTGACCTTCTCAACATCGCTTCCAACAAACGTTTATCCTATGGCGTGCCGCAGGGTGTAGCGGGGCAGCTCCGACGCCGGACAGAGCTTCCGGGTGTGCTGCGCTGTGTCTGTCGTCTCTCGCCTTATTCTCTTCAGGAACTCGCCGAACACGCCGTGTCCGGTGAGTACTTGTGTCATCCTGAATGTGAGTGGGAGGCCGTGGCGGCTCCTCCATGCCTCCCAGTTTGGTAGGACCGCATCCGCGCCTCGGTGTTCGCTTCTCCCGTTGATCAGTTGGGATCGCCACAGGTTCCATGTGTCCTCCTCGGCGGTTCCTGTGTCGTTTGGAGCCGCCTGCTCGGTGGGGTCTTTTCCCGGGTGCCATTCTCTCCGGCGGGTGTATCTCTTTTTGAGCGCCAGCGCCCGCAGCTCCCACGGTGGGGGGGGGGGCGCGGCTAGGGTGGACGCCGACGCGTGAGACACCGTCCGGTATCCCCTAATGATTCTGATGGCGATCACTCTGTGCAGCCTTCTCAGGAGCAGAATGCTGCGACGGCTTGCCATCAGGTCGTCCGCCCATACTGGGGCCCCGTACATCACTCGTGACCGAACGACGCCCTCGTAAAGTCGGCGCACCGCGTCTCCGGCCCCGCCGATGTTCGGTAGTAGGCCGCACAGGGCATTGGCAGCCGCTGACACCTTCGGTATCAATGAGTCGAAGTGCGGCTCGAACGTCCACTGGCTGTCGATGGTGAGTCCCAGATACTTCATCTGTGATCCCACCCGGATGGTTTTACCTGCCATGTTTATGCATAGGCCGGGCGGTGGTGTCCCTCGCCTCTTCCTGTCAAAGAACCAGGTGGCCTCCGACTTCGCAGGGGAGACTCTCAGGCCCAGTTCGTTCACGGCACGGGTCGCACAGGCCGTTGCGATTCCGCCAATGCGCAGCGTCTCGTGCCAGCCACGACCCTCGACCAGGATTAGGGTGTCGTCCGCATAGCATACTATGGCCGCGCCTGGGGGTAGCGGGCATCGTAGTACCTCGTCGTACGCAACGTTCCATAGTATGGGGCCCAGCACCGAGACCTGCGGGACGCCACGCTCGACGGATCGCTTTTCCTCTCCTTCCTTACTGGTGTAACACACCCACCTGTCGTCGAGGTAGGCTCGGATCAATCGGACGAGGTAGCTGTGAACCTCGAAGTGCTCCAGAGCCGTCACTATCCTGTCCCATGGCATGGTGTTGAACGCGTTGACGATGTCCAGGGAAACCGTCAGCGCCACGCCTTGCCGGGAGACCATGTCCTCTGCAATCGCTCGTACGCGTCTGCCCGCGTCAATCTTCGAGCGCCCCTTCCGGAAGCCGTACTGGCTTTCGTGCAAACCTGGCACTTGGCCCGCTATGTGTCGTTCCAAGCGGGCGGCGACTACCCTCTCGAGTAGTTTGCCGACCTCGTCCAGTAGGTATATCGGCCGGTACGCTGACGGCGAGGTCGTCGGTCGGCCCTCTTTATGGAGCAGGGCCAGCCTCGCCGTCCGCCACGCTCGGGGGTGGACTCCCTCCCTCAGGCATCTTGTGAAGAGGTGCCGGAGTCTGGGGGCCATGACCCCCATCACTTCCCCCCAGATCCGGCCAGGGATTCCGTCCGGGCCCGGTGCCACGTTGCGGGCGGTCATTCTTAGGCGGTTGCCTCCCATATCTCCTCCTCCGTGACTTCCCAGTCGTCCCTCCATTCCAGCGGTCGTGTCGTTTCCCGTGGCCGTTCCGCCGCTCTGTTTTCTTGTGGGGGAAAGAGCGTTCCGGTGATCCGCGTCAGCAGCGCAGGTTCCATTTCCGGCGTTGTCAGGGGGCCCTTCGCGCGTAGTTTCTGTGTCACCGTTCTGTATGGCCATTGGACTTTTCCATGCCCCCAAATCCTGGGGCGGACTAGGGTTGCCAAGTTTCGAACACATTATTAAACTTGGCACCCTCAAGAGTGCGATCAAAATGAAAGGTTCGATTGACCCAGCGCTCTCCAGCCTGGTTGATGAGAAATGTGAGGAGAAACCAAAGAAAATGGCTAAGTCACTGAGGATCAATTGGCCGGCCTCCATAGAGGATGTGGAGAAAGCCCGCAAAAGACTCAAAGCAGGACATACCAAGCAATGGGCTGAACTGAGAAGTCAGGGACAGGGTGTTTCTGACTTCTCGAGAAACAAAACTGGCAACGTGTGGCTTGAGGACTATAAGCTGCTCATGCCATCAAGGTTTATAGATGCCCTCAAACTCAGGACCAACACCTTTGGGACAAGAACAGTATTGGCACGGGCCGACAAAATTGTGGATGTTAATTGTAGAAAATGTCGTGCCCAGCCCGAGACACTTGGACATATACTCGGGCTGTGCCAGTACACCAAGGGCCTGAGGACGAGGCGGCATGATGAGGCAAAGATGACCCTTGCCGATAGTCTACGAAAGAGGAATGAAGTATTTGTTGAACCTACGCTCAGAGTGGGAGGTGACCTGTTCAAGCCGTACCTCGTAGTCAAAAACGAGGAAAGGGTTCTCGTAGTCGACGTTACCGTCCGCTATGAGAATAAGGATTACCTCTTAAGAGCGGAGAAAAAGAAGGTCAGCAAATATCAGCCGTGCCTAGAACACCTGAAGGCGAAATTTAATGTCGGCAGGGGCGAAGTAATACCTGTGGTCTTGGGCAGCCGTGGTACAATAACGCCTTCCACGGAAAGAAGCCTCAAGCTGATGGGTATCGGTGGCCAAACAATAAAGACGTTAGTGTTGAATGTATTAAGAAGCTCCATAGAGTTGTGCAATATATTTTTAGACACATAAATGTAGACCCAGCTTTTTAAATTATTATTTATTTCTTTATTTATTTATTTATTAAATTTGCTGTAATCTTTTGATTACATAGCAAATATACTATTTTAATTTCCCTACGAGGGGGTATTACTCGGAAGTATGGTCCTCGTATCGAGGACCACGGGTTGTAGCCAAATGCCTCGTCATCTAATTAGTGACGCGCATGAATGGATTAACGAGATTCCCTCTGTCCTTATATACTATGGCGGCAAGTGGGACGCACGCGTGCACGTCGCTCCGTACTCTGTGACCGAAATATGTGGAAAATCGAAGAGTGCAGTTGAAGGAATAGGGAGAAAGTGAAGCGCTAGTGGTGAGGAGTAGGTGTGTGCAGAAAGTTCGGTGGAATTTGATGAATTGCAACTTTTATCGGCGTTAGGGGAGTTGGTGTTGCGACAAAGGGAAAGGCAGCCATCCTGGCAGCCATCTTAGTGACGCGCGACGGTAGCGCCGCCGAGGCGTCCCTCGGGAGACCAGTGAACTACAGTGTAGTGCTAGGGTGGTAGGTGCGGGAACTACGTTACCGACGGTGAGACAATTTACCGACGGTCGGATTTACTGACGACGGCAAGTTATCGACGGCTCTATAAGGAGAAATTAACTTGTCGACGGTGAATGCAAAGTACAATTCACCTTTATCAGCGGTAGCGAAAGCGCCGACATTCCGTGAGGGAAAACAAAGGGATAAAACGGGGAAAAAAAGAAAAGGATATCAGAATGGACTCGCGGGGTCAATCTCCACCTGCTACAAAAGCAAGAGTGGTTCCCCAACCGCTAAAAACACAAAAGGTGGAGGGGAAAAGCCTGGAGCAGGAGAAGAAAAAGAAAGCAGAGGAGGAGGAAAAGAAGCGAAGCAGCAGCAATCGCCAGCAGCAGCAGACGAACCCCGCTCTGTGCCTGATTTAAGAGCACAGGCAGGGGAAATAGAAAGAGCATGTTAACCTTCTGTTTGGATCCCAACAAGAAGGTGAACAGGGAGCAAACCGCAATTATCATGCGGCATTTTCAAGATATGAGGGGAATAGTGAAGGAGCTTCTACTCCACAACAGTTACCTCACTGGGAAGTTAGAACAGAGCACCGGCTCAGGAAAGAAAGAAACGGCGAAACTAAGTGCCGTCAACAAGAGCTACAAACTAGCAAGCGGCTTGAAACGGCAGTCAAAACAAGGACGGAGACAAGGCAGCCCTCCAATGCGGAGAAAGTAAAGATGAAAAGCAGTAAGGTGGGACAAATCGCGGTTAAACCACCTAAGAATGCGGTGATAATACGACCAGAGTCGTCGGAATCCGAGATAAAAACGAGCGAGGAAGCACGGGAAGTAGTCTTCACGCTGGTGAACCCGCGTAAGAAGGGTATCCAGGTAACCGCAGTGAGTCGAGTCGGACCCATGGGGGAGGCCATACAGAACGGTGACACAGAAACTACGCGCGAAGGGCCCCCTGACAACGCCGGAAATGGAACCTGCGCTGTTGACGCGGATCACCGGAACGCCCTTTCCCCCACAAGAAAACAGAGCGGCGGAACGGCCACGGGAAACGACACGACCGCTGGAATGGAGGGACGACTGGGAAGTCACGGAGGAGGAGATATGGGAGGCAACCGCCTAAGAATGACCGCCCGCAACGTGGCACCGGGCCCGGACGGAATCCCTGGCCGGATCTGGGGGGAAGTGATGGGGGTCATGGCCCCCAGACTCCGGCACCTCTTCACAAGATGCCTGAGGGAGGGAGTCCACCCCCGAGCGTGGCGGACGGCGAGGCTGGCCCTGCTCCATAAAGAGGGCCGACCGACGACCTCGCCGTCAGCGTACCGGCCGATATGCCTACTGGACGAGGTCGGCAAACTACTCGAGAGGGTAGTCGCCGCCCGCTTGGAACGACACATAGCGGGCCAAGTGCCAGGTTTGCACGAAAGCCAGTACGGCTTCCGGAAGGGGCGCTCGACGATTGACGCGGGCAGACGCGTACGAGCGATTGCAGAGGACATGGTCTCCCGGAAAGGCGTGGCGCTGACGGTTTCCCTGGACATCGTCAACGCGTTCAACACCATGCCATGGGACAGGATAGTGACGGCTCTGGAGCACTTCGAGGTTCCCAGCTACCTCGTCCGATTGATCCGAGCCTACCTCGACGACAGGTGGGTGTGTTACACCAGTAAGGAAGGAGAGGAAAAGCGATCCGTCGAGCGTGGCGTCCCGCAGGGCTCGGTGCTGGGCCCCATACTATGGAACGTTGCGTACGACGAGGTGCTACGATGCCCGCTACCCCCAGGCGCGGCCATAGTATGCTATGCGGACGACACCCTAATCCTGATCGAGGGTCGTGGCTGGCACGAGACGCTGCGCATTGGAGGAATCGCAACAGCCTGTGCGACCCGTGCCGTGAACGAACTGGGCCTGAGGGTCTCTCCTGCGAAGTCGGAGGCCACCTGGTTCTTTGACAGGAAGAGGCGAGGGACACCACCGCCCGGCCTATGCATAAACATGGCAGGTAAAACCGTCCGGGTGGGATCACAGATGAAGTATCTGGGACTCACCATCGACAGCCAGTGGACGTTCGAGCCGCACTTCGACTCATTGATACCGAAGGTGTCAGCGGCTGCCAATGCCCTGTGCGGCCTACTACCGAACATCGGCGGGGCCGGAGACGCGGTGCGCCGACTTTACGAGGGCGTCGTTCGGTCACGAGTGATGTACGGGGCCCCAGTATGGGCGGACGACCTGATGGCAAGCCGTCGCAGCATTCTGCTCCTGAGAAGGCTGCACAGAGTGACCGCCATCAGAATCATTAGGGGATACCGGACGGTGTCTCACGCGTCGGCGTCCACCCTAGCCGCGCCCCCCCCCCCCCGTGGGAGCTGCGGTCGCTGGCGCTCAAAAAGAGATACACCCGCCGGAGAGAATGGCACCCGGGAAAAGACCCCACCGAGCAGGCGGCTCCAAACGACACAGGAACCGCCGAGGAGGACACATGGAACCTGTGGCGATCCCAACTGATCAACGGGAGAAGCGAACACCGAGGCGCGGATGCGGTCCTACCAAACTGGGAGGCATGGAGGAGCCGCCACGGCCTCCCACTCACATTCAGGATGACTCAAGTACTCACCGGACACGGCGTGTTCGGCGAGTTCCTGAAGAGAATAAGGCGAGAGACGACAGACACAGCGCAGCACACCCGGGAGCTCTGTCCGGCGTCGGAGCTGCCCCGCTACACCCTGCGGCACGCCATAGGATAAACGTTTGTTGGAAGCGATGTTGAGAAGGTCACAGGAATACGAGGCCGTCCGCCTCTTCTGCGAGCGAGTTACGCTCGCGAAGGAGCGAGCGTAGAGGGTGAGAAAGAAAAACTCTCACCCCTGCAGGATAAGACGATGGAGAAGGATGGCAGTCAGACGACCCAGAGCCTCCCCGCCACAACCCCAACGGACTACGACCAGAAGAAGTGACAGCACTAGGGGCAACGACCTCCTCCTAACGCCTACTCAATAGCCGGCTCGAACAAGAGAACGCGAGAAGGGGATGCAACTGAAGTTAATTCATAAGAGGTTCCTGGAGCACCCCTGTCACGCGCATTAGATGGTCATCGTGGAGTTTTAGTCGGTAGGAGTCCGACACTACTCTGCTGTTACGCGATTATTGCAGCAGCGGAGTGTCCATGAGGATTTCTCCACGTACAAAAAAAAAAAGAAAAAAAAAAGAAAGGTTACCGCAGTGAAGAAGATCAGCGGGAACGGCTTAGTCGTGGAAACGACGAAGCCCGAAGGCCTAAAAGCGTTCACGGAGAACGCCAAGTTAAAGGAGGCTGGCCTAAAAACCAGCACGTCGCAGAGGAGATTGCCCCGTGTAATACTATATGACGTACCACGGGAAATCCCGGAGAAGGAATTACTGGGCTGCATCAGGAAGCATTAGATTCTGCTTCAGAACAGGCCGCAAGGACTCCCAAGAAACCAACTGCGTACTGGAAGTACCCCCCCCCCCCCCAGGTAAGAGACAAGTTACTGACTGGCAAGATATTCATCTCGTGGAATGCTTGCCGGGTTCGTGACTACATAGCCGTCAGTCGCTGCTACAAATGCCAAGGTTACGGGCACGTGGCAAAACACTGCCGCTTAGGCTACGAAATCTGCGCACACTGCGCAGAAAGTGGACACAGCATTAAAGAGTGTACGAAGAAAAACAAGAACGCCAACTGCGTAAACTGCAGGAAGGCAGGGAAAAAAGGCGATCATGCGGCCTCCAACGTAGACTGCCCCATGTACAAGAAGGCGCTAGGAATAAGCATTTCTCGTACCAAGTATCAGTAAAGCCCCGAGCAAGAATGGAAGAGGACATGGGAGAAGAAGGGGTGTAAGGATCCTGCAGCATAATATGCAGCGTTCCAAAACCGCCCCCCATGAAATCAGGACGCAGATGGAAGCTGATGGCGATGAAATCTTGCTAATGCAAGAGCCATACAGCATCGACGGGAAAATACCCGGACTCGGAACAGGAATCTCGATCGCCTGTCGAGGATCGAAATGCGACCCGTTAATGGCGGCAGTAGGAGTAAAGTCGAAGGATTTAACGCCGCTCGAAATCGCCGGACTATGCACAACGCACTGCGTATGTGTACAGGTAAGCGATGGAGAGACGGAGATATACTTCGTTAGCCAGTTCTTTCCGCCGACCGAGAATATCGAGGTCGGCCTGGAGCAACTAGACAAGGTACAGAAGAGGCTTAGAGGGAAGAAGGCCATCATTGGCCTAGACTCCAACACCAAATCCCCGCTATGGTGCAGTAAGACTATCGATGACAGAGGTGAGGCCCTGGAAGCCATTATTGCACAATATAACCTCCACATCCTCAACCAACCGGGGCAGGCTCACACATTCGAAACGACGCGAGGGCGATCGAACATAGACGTGACTCTGGCGAGTCCGGAAGCAATACCGCTCGTGAAGGAATGGAGAGTACACGAGGACGGAACCTCCAGCGAACACAGAATACTGGAGACGCGTCTTGATTTCAATGAAAGGAGTACTCCGCCGCAGCTTCAGGAGAGAATATATAACACTCGGATCGCCAACTGGGAGGTTTTTCAAAGAATGGTCATAGAGGAGAAGGAGACACTTCGAGAGACAACCCTCCGGCAGGCGAACGAGGTTGAACGAATGGCCGAGTAGATGCAGGAAGTCCTCATAAGAGCCTGCGATGCTGCCATTCCGAGGAAGAAATGGTACCACAGGTCGGTGCCGTGGTGGACGCCTGAGCTCACACGAGCAAAGAGGGAAGTCTACCGGGCAAGGGGGAAATACCAGGGTCTAGGGACCCCGCAACGAGGGAACAGGAGAAGCTGCGGTACAGAGAAATCAGAAAGGAGTATGTGAAAGCAATTACTAAGGCCACGATACATAGCTGGAAGGACTTTGTATCGAAGGAGGGCAATAAAGAACCTTGGGGCATTACCTACCGTACGGTTACGGGTAAGCTAAGAAGGGAAGAAACAGTGTCGACTCTGCGGACGCCACAAGGGGAAACCTCGAACTGGCGAACGACTGAGGCGGCGATGCTGTCCGCCCTACTACCCGACGACGAGGAAGAAACTGACAAGAAACGGATCGCAGACAGCGATCAGACGCGAAAGTACAACCCCTCCGAATGTCGAGGACGCCCCAGAGTTTCGTTTCGAGGAACTCAGCGGCGCCGTAAAGCGACTAACGAAGGGGAAATGTCTTGGACCCGACCTAGTCGAGGCCGAAGTAATTCAACCCGCCTGGGGTGGAATCCACCAGGAACTCCTTAGGCTCATGAACGGCTGCCTCACCTGGGGAGTCTTCCCGAAAGTTTGGAAACTGGGGAACGTCATCGCTATCCCGAAGGGACCAGAACGGGATAAAAGTAGCCCGAAGTCCTACAAACCGATTTGCCTACTATCTATGGTGGGTAAATTACTGAAAGTCTGATGGCTACTAGGATGGCAACTATACTCCACGAGCACGCCTTAATTTCGGACAGGCAGTACGGCTTTCGTCCCGGAAGATCTACGGTGGACGCGATCACAAAATTCCGCGAGATAGTCGAGCGAATGAGCGAGAAAAAGTATGTTCTCGCAATCGCACTCGACATATCTGGAGCCTTTGATAACGTGTGGTGGCCCAACGTATTGCACGAAATGAAGAGAAGAGCACGGCAATCTATATCGATTGACGAGGAGCTACTTTTCGGACGGAGCCGTGCGAATCACTGGGAAAAATGACATTGTTAGCAAGCCCGTTACGAAGGGATGCCCGCAGGGGTCGGTACTGGGTCCAAGCTTTTGGAACCTAATATTCGACGACCTGCTGGCCGAACTCAAGACAAACGCGACAGAGTGTGAACCGTTCGCGTACGCGGACGATATAGTGATCCTGGTCGCAGGAAACGCGAGGACCGAACAACAAGAGAAAGGACAAAATGTAGTCACACGCGTTTCTACTTGGTGCGCCAGGAAAAAACTCTCGTTGTCGGCGGAGAAAACGGATATGATACTCATCAAGGGCAAGCTGGACGCGGAGAGACCACCGATCATCAAGATCGATGACTGAAGTATAAAAATGAAACAGGCGATCAAGTACCTGCGAGTGTACCTAGAAAGCGGCCTGAAAATAAACAGGCATGTACACGAGACTACGGAAAAGTGCCAGAAATTACTCAACAGCCTCGCGAGAGTGGCCAAGGCGAAGTGGGTCTCGGACACGCGGCCATGCGTACCCTGTACAAAGGGCTGTTCGAACCGATAACCACATACGCCGCAGCCGGCTGGAGCGACCTGCTGAAAGGGAAAGCAAAGAGCATGCTCATAAGATCGCAGAGGATGGCACTCCTCCGAGTGACAAAGGCCTGCAGGACGACATCAACAGAGGCACTCCAGGTCATCGCCGGAGCCATCCGGATCGACCTCCTCATCGAAGCCCGAGCAAGGACATATCGATGGAAAAAAGGCCAGGACGATGACCGCAGCGAAAAGGAAATCGCCAGTCAAGCAATAGAGAAGTGGCAAGAACGCTGGCAGACCACGGGCAAGGGAAGAACGACCTACGCGTACTTCGCCAGCATCAAGGACAGGCTTGAGAATCGCTGGGTAAGACCCGACCACTATATGACACAGTTCATTAGCGGTCACGGGGACTTCAACAGCAAACTGAAGACGTTCTGTCTGAGCGAAGTGGACACGTGCGACTGCGGCGAAGAGGAAACCCCTCACCACATCCTCGAGGATTGTCCTCTCTTCGAAGAAGACCGTCAAAAACTGCGGAATGCAATACACGAACTAGAGTTAGACTGGCCAGAAGAAAAGTGGGAGTTTATAACGAAGGACGTATACCCCCACTTCCGCCAGTTCACAAGGAGCGTCCTGCAGACAAAGGAGGAGAAGAAAAGGAGAATTATGCGAGAGATAGAGGGTACCCCGCTAGAGGGACGATACTCAGGGAGAGGAGCAGCACAGCTGGGTGAACCGACAGACTGGCCTTTAGGACGGAGTCCAAGGCTGGCACGGAGACCACCCGAACAGAGCAGAGGGGAAGAAGAAGAAGAGGAAGAAGAACCCGCAACGCTGAGCGACACAGAGACCAACGACATCGGACTCTATACAGGAAAACGAACATAAAAGAGCAGGAAACAGACACAGAAAAGAATACGAGAAAGGAAACGGCAAGGAAGATCTAGGAAGGACGCCCTGCGACCGTCGACGCAGGCGGTACTCATGCAAATGAATACTGTGACGGTGCAGGGAATAATCGGCTGGAAAGCCGACCTGCTGGGACCGAGCTACACGCTGGCAGCTCCGCCTCCTCGTGGCCCCCGCTGGTACCGGCGAGATGCGCGCCACTTTGAGCAGCTCGCAAAATGTCACCCGTTACTCGAATTTGACGAAAATCAGTCGTTATTTCGGTCCTGTTTGAGATATTTCGACGTTTAAGCGCCCTTTCCACTCCATTTTACACGCGGAACGTAGTGTGCGTCACTTTGAGCAGCTCGCAAAATGTCACCTCTTACTCGATTTTGACGAAAATTAATCGTTATTTCGGTGCTGTTTGAGAAACTTCGAAGTTTAAGCGTTCGTTCCACTCCATTTTACACGCCGAACGCAGTGCGCGCCATTTGGAGCAACTCGCAAAATGACACCTATACCTCCATTTTGACGAAAATTAATCGTTATTGCGGTCCAGTCTGAAATATTTCGACGTTTAACTGTTGGTTCTACTGCATTATACACGCCGAACATATCGCGCGCTATTTTGAGCAGCTCGCAAAATGTCACCTATAACTCGATTTTGACGAAAATTAATCGTTATTCGGTCCAGTTTGAGATATTTCGATCGGTTGCTACGCGAACCCGTGGTCTCCCATTCTGGTTCAGTGGTCCGAATAATAAACTTTTTCTCTTGGTTGAAATGGAACGTCAGAGTAACTTTAAGTCAAACTTCTCTGGAACGAACACTTTGTTTGACTCGAACGTCAAAGCCTTCTTTTCTTTCACTCTTTCTTTCTTCTTTTCTCTTCATTCTCCTGCTGTCTGAAATCAGATTTGCAGAATTCCGAATTCGCACGTCTTTTTACTATCCGATCGAACAGCCGTACGCTGTTACTTATTGTTACAAACCATTTTGTGTTATTAGCTTGTGAATTCCAGAAGGCCGAATTTAACCAGTCGTTTTTCGAGCTAATTAAGCTTAATTTTCACGGTATGTATACTTGGTAGCCGCAATTACAGACGATCGATAGGCTTATCAAGAAATCCCAGCGTGAAATTGGATTCTTTCGAAACCGACGAATTTCGTCGGCGGACGTATATCTAATAACCAGATTGTTTTGAGAAAATTTCGTCGGTCTTGCACAGACGAGCAGTTCAGCGTCAGCAAGTTGTTCGAGATTGTTACACGAGGGAAGGCGTTTTTTTCCTTCGGCGGCCGATTGGAGAGCCAATATTTTCAGGTGAATCGCATTACCATAGGTGTGGATTCAACCTTTATTCGAATTGCGATAGATCCTATATTCGATCGAAAGCGTTAAAACCTATCAACGAATAAAACCGCTCGTTATCTTTCGGACGTATTATTCGGCTGCGTAATATTTCGTTCGAGCAATGTTATTTATTTATTTATGTGGTTTATTTATATACGGGGCGAGCTCGTTAGAATACACGCATTTACGACGACAGGTAGTTGCCAGGTACAGACACTTGCGAAAAAAGATTCCAGCGAAATACAGATGAAAGGGCTTAGAAATAACAGCCAAAATTAATTAACTTTATGCAATCAGCCGCGAAAATCGTCGTTTTCGGCGTTCGAGAAACGGCGTTTCGAGATCAAGCTGCTACGATCGAGATGAAATGACCGAGGCGTTGTCGATCGTAAAAGTAAGTTGCGTAATTCACGCTACGAGATGATATATTGCACGACACGGTTGTTTCGTCGTCTATCCCGGCTGTTTCCACAAGAATTTCGCACGATATTCGCTCGATAAAGTTGCTTAAACGCCATCGTGGCTTAAGAGATTCAGCGATCGTCGGCGCGTAAAAATATCTCTCGTCGCTATTTATCGGAGTGAGAAGCGTGATTGATCGGTGTCGCTCGTGCACGCGAGAGACTGGCAAGAATTCGACGCGTGCAGCAATTCCTTTTGAAAACGTTGGAGAATCGTGCGGTGAAAGGTGGCGTGCGCTTCAACCGTGCATCTTCGCGCCAATTAAATCCGCGGAGAATACCTCCGAGCTTTTTTTCTCCTCTCCTTTTTCCTCTGTTCCGCGAATTTTTCCGAGAAATCGCCAGAGAAAGGAATTATTGATTAAGCTCTCGCGCAAGTGGCAGTATTTAGTGGCGCTTCGCGTGCCGAAATTAATAGTTCCGGAAGAAATGTGTAACACTTTGTTTCTATTGTGAATCCGAAGCCTTAATTAGGGGCGGGAAAATGCGATAGAAACGTTTTGAATGAGAAATAAAATGTTTGGATCCACGACGGGGAATACGCGTGTACAGGTCGAAGGGGATTCGAACGTGGCAATTTCAGTCGCTGACCGTACAAAATTCTGCATATCGAGAAATTGAAAAAGCATTATGAAAAACAGAAAAGTATAGGCTGGGTATTGTTGAAAAATCAAAGTAATCTGTACGTGACAAATCGACAAACGCAGATGGTTGTGGTAAATGTGCGTTCTCGTCGAGGACGCATAAAAAATAGGGATTCGGAATCGAGAGCTAGTCGAGAGAGCAACGAGAATGTATAAAAATCGGACGGTACTTGCGCTTCGCGTGTTCCGTTTTTCGTATTTCGAACATCGAACCCGAGCAACGTATGCACGAATCTCGTCGTGGATTTCGTTCCACGAAATCAGTTTCATTTATCATCGACCCGTCGTAAGATGATAATCGACGCACGTCCACGGCCGTGTGAATTTGAACGTCGAGTACGATTTTTCGGAAAATATCGATGGCGGCGATACGACGACAGGATGCGTTTACGAGCAAAGCCAACAACCCCCTTCCAAGCTTCTTAGCGATCGAACGATCGTTTCTAAAATTTTAATCGAACTACGATGGATTACGAAAACGTATTATCGAAACTATAGCTCCGAAAGAAGCAGCAACAGAAGCGAATACGTGTTCGACGGTCGAAGCGGGCAAGAGAAAATGATCGAGGGGATGAAGAACGCGGGCAAGGGAATAAGAGAAGTAGGAAAGGGAGACGGAACGAGAGCAAAAGAGGAGGAAAGAGACGGAATCAGTGGGTTGCCCGATCGGGCCAAGTTCGGACATGGATCGGTTTGCGTATGAAACAAGTGGGATTGTCGTTGCTAAGAGGAGCAAACGAGCCACGTTTTCTACATTTCAACTAAGCACGACGAGATCGTGAGACGACGTTCGACGCCCACAGGTCTCCGTGCCCTCTACGGATCTGCGATCCCTGACACTTTCCTGCATCGCGTCTTCTTTCCACTCGACGATTCTCGCCGCTTCTCCGAGATGCCATCGACTTGCTCGACCACCGACTCGAATTGATCGTCAACCTACGTTCTTAACGGGCCGCGATAACGTTCGTCGCGTTACTCGATTTATAAATTCGCCGCGAGTAGATATCTTGGTTAAGAAAAAAAAAAAAAAAATAAGAAGCAATACCGCTTCTCTCCTATTATATCCTATGCTTATTATCCTTATCCCTTCTTGCTCGACGTTAACTATTCTGCCATGGATCTGGCCAATCTTCGACGAAATCGATTATTCGTGGAGCAAGAGTGAGAGAAAAAAGAGAAAACGAAAAGATTGGAACGACGACAAATATCGAGCGTTCGTTAAGCTCATCGGCTTAGCCGAGCCCCATTAATTAGATTCGAAGGGGCGAGGTCGCGCGACAAAATCAAGGAATCAGCAATTTAATTCAATTTCTTCGGAACGCGCGACGTCCTTTCGTCTGGCCGAACTTCCGTCGTGCAATCGAAAGTTCCAAAGTTTCGCTCGAGTTCGCCTCGTGCCGACCGTCGACGTGTTTGTCCCCTGTCGACGATGAAAGGCGATCGAGAAAATTTCGGCGAGAGGCTGGCGCCACGATCTCCGCCAAGTGCGTGCGAACGTGCCTCGACGTCGTTAACGAACACTCGCGATATCGCGTTATCGTGGTAGGGAAATTCGCTGGTCAGAAACTTACGATCGATTCGAATTGTCCAGCGACTGTCTGTACAGCCCTATAAAGTCGAGTTTACGGACTTGGAATATGGGTGGGCATGATTTAACCGAGGATTAGCTTCGCGCTGTTAACCTTTATGACTTCGTTTCCGTGCAGCTTAACATAATTCGCGATGTACGTAAATGTTTTCCCATTTGCACGAGTACTATTGCGAAACTCGGCGCAACCGACAGTCCCGCGCGTTCTAATTAAGGAACTCGCCAATTCGAAACGCTTAGATACACGTTGTACGATCCAAGTAATGGATACGATCTTTATGTACACGTAGGCGCGCGTCTACGAGAAACTGTATGATTTAAACGCGTGAACTTCCCTTTCTATCTGACAAGGAAGCAGGTATCGGCAAGGAAGCAGCACGCGTTATTCGCCTAATTACGCGAATTGCGTACTATTTCCTGTCCTAACACTGCACTGAGATTCTAGCTCGATAACGGAAACCAATATCGATATTTAGCGGGTGCTCACCATCGATTGTTCGGAGTCGATTTGCAACCGTCTGCGTACACAATGAGCGGCATATCGCGAAGCTTTTGAGACGTGGCATTTCGTCGTGTCTCGTCGCGTCAATTTTATCTTTCCGGGAGATGGAACACGCGCTCGCGCAAAGCTCGATGCGTCGCGAATCGAATATTTACACGAGGTGCTCTGACCTGTGTCGCTGTCCCCGAATGCGATATCCAATTCGCGTCGAATCAAATTAAACGATAATTCGACTGATTAATTGTTCCAGTCGATCGAGATAATCCGCATTCGGAGCGAAATAAACGCGGAATCGTCTCGTTAGCTGGATCGACGGTTGAACAAAGTAACCGCGATTTAACGTGATTACGACAAATTTGCCAGATGCGACGTAATTTGGTTGCCAAGGAGAAGAGAATGCATAGAAAGGCGGAGGCATTTATTACCAGAGGGATGTCAAGTCGTTGGATAGCGGAACCGCGGACGGCCTTCCACGTGCTTCGCGTTCTAAACTACGCGTTCGTTCGATAAAGTCTGCTACGCTTGGTAAGAAACCAGCCAGAGTTCCACTTTCTTTCCTCCAAACGTAATTGTTTTGTACGTTTTAAGAGAAATTAGCTGGAAAATTTATACGCGTTCCGTAAATTTCCAGGGAAGCGAAACACCGACAAGAGCTCCTCCCGCGAGTTTCTTTGTCGGTTTCGAAAGCGTGGTAGCTCCGTATATTTCGATGGAACCGAAAAGAACTCGACGGTAAATTCTATCGTTGCGAAATTTACTGCTGTTTCAATGAGAAGCAGCGGAAACTGGCCTGGGATCGGGTAATAAATAAGCGAATCGTCGAACGGCGAGGAGGTCGGCAGGTCTGTCGACAGCGTGCTTAGAGCGCACGCAGAAAGATTACGCGGACTGTGGAGAGGATGGCGCGGCGTGACTGCAGCCAAGGGAAAACGGAGCGAAAACGTGGCCGCATCGACGCAACGAACAAAGACGAATTGCCGGCAGGTTCGTCGATAACGGCATTAACGGCTCGTCTAGGATTCCTCGGTCTCTTCGTTTCGTGCGGTATACGCGCGAGCCAGCGATCGAAAGGGAGAAACGAACGAACGAGCGAAGTAAACGAGGCTCGCCTTTTTTCTAACCGCGACAGCGTCTGTCCGTCGATCGAAGAAAAGAAACAACGGCCGCTAGACAGCGGTAACTCCGAGAGGTAAATCGATCGACCGCTCGCGATTTCTTCTCGGCTGTCCGCGTTCTTTATTTAACTGCTACGTTATTTCATTAATATGCAGCTAATCGTTCGATATCGAAGCACTCCGAATCGGAGTTCCGAATTAGCCACGAGACACACGCGGAGTACAAAAACTATTGTTAAATAACGCGTTATTCGTCCATCGAAGCGACTAGCTCACAGCAGGAACATATTTTTTCCTCCGATATTCCGACAACCGGCGCACCATCTCCCCTAGTGGTACACTGTTACTTATTTTTCCAGTATTCGAATGAATTATTCATGCACTTTCGACGACGCTATTCGTCCCTGTATTTTTCAAACATTATACAGGAAGGATAGTTGCGAAACGAATGTTCCGGTTCGACGTTCTTCTCGAATTTTCCCAGGCAAATTCTTCCGGCAAACGCTTCTTAATCCTCGCGTACGTGACGGGCTTTGCAATATCCGCCAGTTTCCACGAGCACCGGCACCCTTCGATTATCGTATACGAAAGCCAACTCTGCCTCGCGTTAAACGAAGCGCGAAAACGCACAAATTGTTCGGCCTTTCACGGCCCATATTTTTCTTTCGAACGTTCGATTCCCCTATTGGTTAAAGTTAAACGTTAACGGATAATTCTACGAACTATACGCGACGCCAGTCTCGGAGGACCAGATCCGAAAAACTCCGTCGTAGGTCGAGACGGGACGTTCTCTTTCGTTCGTTGTTGATTTTAAAAATATTTTTTTATATCTATAAGAAGATTTCGTAGTTATCTATCGGACGAACGAAGACGGGAGTCCAACGGAAATCATAAAGGTGTCGGAGATTGAACGTTCGCGTCCCTACGTGTATTCGACCAGTCGGAGAAGTAAGCGTAGAAAATATCCGCCCCTCCCCCCTCACCCAATGCAAATGCACGACTTGTGCTCGATCTATATTTACGGGAGAAAAGTAGGCGTTTGTTGCAGGAGACATGTTTGCGTAGGATGGTGTTAAGGAAATTCGAGGATTTGGAAATACAAATAATTGACTATATTTCACACACAACAGCTATACATCTATATTACACTCTGAAGAACGTCTTGCGCGCACGCTTGTCGCCAACCGATTATCCAGAATCTTCTAACGGCAGTCTTTTGTCTCAACTAAGACCTGGACGCCCTCTGACCCTTACACACACACTCTCATGTACAGTGTAAATGTATCACTTCCCTATCACGCCTCCTTACATTTATACTGTACACTTAATTTTATTTACATACTTGTCGAATTAACAAAATATTTAACATTTATCGCTTTATTTACATTTCTCTTATTTTACATTCATCCATGACCTAAACCTTTCAAATTTCTCTCTACACAGTGCCTTCGTAAAAATATCCGCAGTGTTTTCTTCTGTACTTACTTTTATTATGTTTATCTTAGTTTCCTTTACGTACTCGTGAACGTAGTGGTAATGAACTTCAATGTGTTTAGAATTTTTTGTAAAAGTTCCGTATTTTGCTATACTCATAACGCCAGAGTTATCCTCATAGATTTTTACAGGGTTATCCTATCTATATGATTTCCTATCTATATGATCTCCTGCCCAATCAGCGTCCACATAACAATCTATCGTTTCGCACTTTTCATTTCTTTTATAATGTAGCCCTAAATCTCTAGTCCGGTACAAATATTTCAATATTCGCAAGGCATATTTAAAATGTGTCTCGTTACAACAATCTTGAAATCTACTCAGATAATTCACACTATAACTTATATCGGGTCTGGTATTTACACTAATATACAGCAATGCGCCAATTAAATTCTTGTATCCAATGTCCTCTCTATTTATCTCAGCTTTTTCAATTTTTAAGTTGGTCTCCATAGGTGTACAGTACAATTTGCTATTATGTAATTTATATTTGTTTGCTAATGATTCTATGTATTTCTTTTGGCTTAATCTCATTTCATTTTTTAAATAATCATACTCTATATTTATTCCAAGATATTCTTTTACTTCACCTAAATCTTTCATTTCAAATTTATCAGTTAATAATCTTTTTACACTTTGTATCTTCCCTTTGTTTTTACTACAAATCAACAAATCGTCTACGTATATTAACAAATGAACAACATTTTCTCCCTCTCCATAAGTATATAGGCACAGCTCTATATTGTTCTTCTTAAAACCTAATCTCGTCACATACTTACCAAAACACTCATACCAGTCCCTCGGACTTTCTTTTAACCCATAAAGCGCTTTCGATAATTTACAAACTCTATTCGTTCCGTCCGCATATCCCTTTGGTTGATTTACATATACCTCCGAGGTTACTTCACCATTTAAAAAGGCAGTTTCTACATCCATTTGCTCAATTATTAATCCATTTTGACAACAATATGATAGCAATATCTTAAAGGTCTGATTACTCGCCACTGGAGAATATATATCATCGGCTACGTCTCTTTGTTGAAATCCCCTTACCACTAATCTAGCCTTATACCTGTCCTCTGATTTTTTCGTGTAAACCCATTTTACATCTAATACTTCTTTGCCTTTTACCCTTTCTACCAATTTCCAAGTTTTATTCTTATAGAGACATTCTATTTCCTTATCCATAGCCTGTTTCCAAACTTCATTATTTTCGCAACAAATCGCCTCCTCAAATGTACGAGGGATATCTACTTTACAATAATTTGCATGAATCTCGCAAATATTTTCCTTTTCTGGATACCTTACTGGAGTTTTCTTAATACGTGTAGATCTCCTAGTAGTGTTTGAGCTTTCAGTACTACTATCATTTTCATCTTCCCTACCTTCTAACTCTTCCTTATCCATACCATCCAATGAATAGTTTTCTTCGCTATCATTTCTATCTGCCTCTAATGAATTTTCCTCAAAACCGATACATTTAGTGTCTGTCTCCATGACCTCTACATGTTTAGCTATTGTTATTTTCCCACCTAATAAGACTCTGTATCCTACTTCACTATATCCTAATAGAATTCCCATATCTGCCTTCTTGTCCCATTTGGAAACTCTTTTTTGTTCTGGCCTTCTTACAAAAACTTTACTTCCATATAGATGTAGATTTTTAACACTTGGTTTACTCCCGAAGAATATTTCAAAAGGTGTCTTTCTCTCTATAGTATTCGCTAATATTCGATTTTTCAAGTACACCGCTGTACAAACTATTTCCGGTCAGTACCTTTTATGTACTTTCGCTTCCGCTAACAAGCAACGCGCCATGTCCATCACTGTTCTATTATACCTTTCCGCTGTCCCGTTTAATTCATGTACGTATGTTGGGCAATTATTTATTCTTATACCTTTATCCCTAGTAAATTTATAAATTCGATTATTTAAATATTCTTTACTATTATCGCATCTTAATATTTTTAACCTCTTGCCCGTTAAAGTTTCGGCTTCATTTACGAACTGTACGAAAGAATCAAAGACCTCATCTTTTGATTTTATACAATAGATCCTAGCTATTTTATTATAATCATCGATAAATGAAATGAAATATTTTTCTCCATTGAATCCGGTAGCCTTAAAGGGACCACATACGTCCGTATGAATAATTTCCATTATTTCCCTAGCCTTAGTTCGATTATTTTTGAAAGGTAAGTTATGCATTTTGCTTTCTATACACACCCTACATTTCAAAAGTTCCTTTTCAAATTCATTCGGTATGCCAGTCACTAGCTGCTCTTTACCCAAAATCTCTAAATATTTAAAATTTACGTGTCCTAGCATCCTATGCCATCTTTCCTTTTTACTCATACCACTACGTTCGGCGCTGTTTACTAAGTGCTTCTTCCCTTTCAATATACTTTTTATTCTATATGTCCCATTCTCTTTGAACGCTACAGCTGTAAGTTTATTATCCTCATCTATTACTTTCGCAATATTTCCTTTGGAAATAACCGTATTCTTATTGTCTGTTAGTTTACCTAAACTAATCAAATTTGCGGACATTTCTTTCGCGTAAAATACTTTCCTCATATTTATTTTATTTTGTTTTCCGAATGCTTCAAAATAACTTATAACATTCCCAACTTTTGTCGCTTTTATCGGACTATTATCGCCTAAATATATATTTACCGGTTCTTTTAGGTCGATAGATTTATCAAAATAATTTATATCATTAATTATGTGATCGGTACAACCGCTATCTAATAGCCACACTATTTCGTTCTTACTTATTTCATTCGTCTCACTGCTGTTTGCTGCGTGCGCCGTTGCTATCCATATGCCTGCTCTTGAGTTTCCATGCTCGCCCGTGCCGGTTGTAGATTGACGATGAAAGTTTCCACGTCCTCTGCTCGTATTGCCTTTGTTTCCTCTTCTTCTGTTTCGACCACGTGTTGGCCCATGCCAATAGCCGTTACTGCTTCCCGCTTGGACGCCATTTTGACACTCTCTCGCAAAGTGTCCTAATCTTCCACATCTGAAGCATCCTTCCTTTTTTGCAGAAAAGGCGTTGGTTTGCCTTTCTCCTCGATTGGATTTATTTTTCTTCTCTGCTATCTCTATTTTATTTTTCACATACGCTACCGTTTGATTCTCTTCTTTCAATGCGTCTATTATGTCCGCTATGTAGCTGTATTCTTCGGGTAACGTATTCAGCATGTAATTCAGCTTTTCCCTCTCACTTACTTGTGCGCCCGCACTTTTTAATTCATTGATTAATTTTTCGAAATCGTTAAAGAATGATGCTGAATCACTGTAGTTCTCCAGTCTTATGTTTTCCAATCTCCTTCTGCATACGATCTGCAGTGCCGTCGACTCTTTCAAGTACATTTCATCGAACCTTTTTATTATATCATACGCCGTTTTTCCTTCCCTAACATACTCCAATTGTCTGTTCGATATTGCACTATAAATTATATTTATCGCCTTCAAATCCTTTTTGTCCCAGTCTTCATCGTCTCTTTCGTTCTTCATTCTAGTTGTAACAACCTCGCATACCTTATATTTGAGAAACATCGTGATTCTTTGCTTCCACATTCCATAATCGTCACCACCGAATATAGGTATCATGATTTCCGATCTCTCCATTTTAATTGATTCTTCTTTTTTTCCTTTTCTTACTCAAGCGTTCCTACGTGCTCGAAGTATATTTTTTCCTCTGAAAGTTTTTTTTCTTTACTGAAAACTCACTCGCAAGATCGTAACCACGAACTAAATATCTTGCAAAACTGGTAACCACGCTCTGCTACCATGTTAAGGAAATTCGAGGATTTGGAAATACAAATAATTGACTATATTTCACACACAACAGCTATACATCTATATTACACTCTGAAGAACGTCTTGCACGCACGCTTGTCGCCAACCGACTATCCA